>NC_064852.1:118551951-118851951 GCF_024139225.1 Suncus etruscus
AGCCTCTTTTCGGTCCACTCCCAAGAGGTTCATGCAACAGGATAGTAGACAGACCAATGTCTTTTATTTTTGTTAAAACCCATAGACGAGTGAGATTATTCTGTGTCTCACTTATTTCTTCATCAAACTGTTAAACATAGTTTTAGAAGTCCTAGCAATAGCAATCAGACAAGAGAAGGGAATCAAAGGAATCCAAATAGAGAAAGAGGAAGTAAAATTATCTCTATTTACAGATGATATGATGATATACTTAGAAAAGCCTAGAGAGTCCACAAAAAAAAAAACAAAAAAAAAAAAACTCCTAGAAACAAACCAATACAGCAAAGTGGCCAGCTTCAAAGTCAATACACAGACAGTAGCTTTCCTCTATACAAATAACAAAGCAGAGAGAAAGAGATAAAAGAGTCCATCCCATTTAAAATAGTACCTAAAAATATCAAGTACCTAGAAATAAACCTAACAAGAGAGGTGAAAAACCTTTACCACGAAAACTTCAAAACGCTTCAGAAGGAAATTGAAGAGGACCTGGTTTACTGTTTTATATGATTGATTTGATTGCTTTGTAAACAATGAAGAGTGCAAGCCCGAGTGAGAGAAGAAATAGCATCAGAAGTCCTGGGAGTGGTGTAGTGAAGAGGGGACGAGGCTTGGAATTAGCAGAGAGAGCTGTAAGAAGGATGGAATTTGCTGGCTGAAAGAATGTGAGGTACAGATGTGACAGGTGGGGGACATCAAGATGTCTCCACAGTATTCAGGTAAGTGGACAGGACTCTCTGTAGTATCATAACTGTTTACTATTTTTGTTGAGGGACCAGGATTTACAATGCTATTATTTATACTTTCTATGCATATGTTGTTCAAACACCATATTCATCACCAGGGAGACTGTTCCTCTCAGTTCTAGGGATCAATCTCCAGTTCCAATGACTTTGAACATGTGTTGTTTTCTTTTTTTTTTTTTTTTTTACTTTATTATTATTTTTTTTTTATAATTTTATTTTTATTTAAACACCTTGATTACATACATGATTGTGTTTGGGTTTCAGTCATAAAAGGAACACCACCCATCACCAGTGCAACATTCCCATCACCCAAGTCCCAAATCACCCTCCTCCCCACCCAACCCCCGCCTGTACCCTAAACAGGCTCTACATTTCCCTCATACATTCTCAATATTAGGACAGTTCAAAATGTAGTTATTTCTCTAACTAAACTCATCACTCTTTGTGGTGAGCTTCCTGAGGTGAGCTGGAACTTCCAGCTCTTTTCTCTTTTGTGTCTGAAAATTATTATTACAAGGGTGTCTTTCATTTTTCTTAAAACCCATAGATGAGTGAGACCATTCTGCGTTTTTCTCTCTCTCTCTGACTTATTTCACTCAGCATAATAGATTCCATGTACATCCATGTATAGGAAAATTTCATGACTTCATCTCTCCTGACAGCTGCATAATATTCCATTGTGTATATGTACCACAGTTTCTTTAGCCATTCGTCTGTTGAAGGGCATCTTGGTTGTTTCCAGAGTCTTGCTATGGTAAATAGAGCTGCAATGAATATAGGTGTAAGGAAGGGGTTTTTGTATTGTATTTTTGTGTTCCTAGGGTATATTCCTAGGAGTGGTATAGCTGGATCGTATGGGAGCTCGATTTCCAGTTTTTGGAGGAATCTCCATATCGCTTTCCATAAAGGTTGAACTAGACAGCATTCCCACCAGCAGTGGATAAGAGTTCCTTTCTCTCCACATCCCCGCCAACACTGTTTATTCTCATTCTTTGTGATGTGTGCCATTCTCTGGGGTGTGAGGTGGTATCTCATCGTTGTTTTGATTTGCATCTCCCTGATGATTAGTGATGTGGAACATTTTTTCATGTGTCTTTTGGCCATGCGTATTTCTTCTTTGTCAAAGTGTCTGTTCATTTCTTCTCCCCATTTTTTGATGGGGTTAGATGTTTTTTTCTTGTAAAGTTCTGTCAGTGCCTTGTATATTTTGGAGATTAGCCCCTTATCTGATGGGTATTGGGTGAATAGTTTCTCCCACTCAGTGGGTGGCTCTTGTATCCTGGGCACTATTTCCTTTGAGGTGCAGAAGCTTCTCAGCTTAATATATTCCCATCTGTTAATCTCTGCTTTCACTTGCTTGGAGAGTGCAGTTTCCTCCTTGAAGATGCCTGTAATGTCCTGTAGTGTTTTGCCTATGTGCTGTTCTATATATCTTATGGTTTTGGGGCTGATATCGAGGTCTTTAATCCATTTGGATTTTACCTTTGTACATGATGTTAGCTGGGGGTCTAAGTTTAATTTTTTGCAAGTGGCTATCCAATTGTGCCAACACCACTTGTTGAAGAGGCTTTCCCTGCTCCATTTAGGATTTCCTGCTCCTTTATCAAAAATTAGATGGTTGTATCTCTGAGGAACATTTTCTGAGTATTCAAGCCTATTCCACTGATCTGAGGACCTATCCTTATTCCAATACCATGCTGTTTTGATAACTGTTGCTTTGTAGTACAGTTTAAAGTTGGGAAAAGTAATTCCTCCCATATTCTTTTTCCCAATGATTGCTTTAGCTATTCGAGGGTGTTTATTGTTCCAAATGAATTTCAAAAGTGTCTGATCCACTTCTTTGAAGAATGTCATGGGTATCTTTAGAGGGATGGCATTAAATCTGTATAATGCCTTGGGGAGTATTGACATTTTGATGATGTTAATCCTGCCAATCCATGAGCAGGGTATGTGTTTCCATTTCCGTGTGTCCTCTCTTATTTCTTGGAGCAGAGTTTTATAGTTTTCTTTGTATAGGTCCTTCACATATTTAGTCAAGTTGATTCCAAGATATTTGAGTTTGTGTGGTACTATTCTGAATGGGGTTGTTTTCTTAATGTCCATTTCTTCTTTATTACTGTTGGTGTATAGAAAGGCCATTGATTTTTGTGTGTTAATTTTGTAGCCTGCCACCTTGCTATATGAGTCTATTGTTTCTAGAAGCTTTTTGATAGAGTCTTTAGGGTTTTCTAAGTAGAGTATCATGTCATCTGCAAACAGTGAGAGCTTGACTTCTTCCTTTCCTATCTGGATTCCCTTGATATCCTTTTCTTGCCTAATCGCTATAGCAAGTACTTCCAGTGCTATGTTGAATAGGAGTGGTGAGAGAGGACAGCCTTGTCTTGTGCCAGAATTTAGAGGGAAGGCTTTCAGTTTTTCTCCATTGAGGATAATATTTGCCACTGGCTTGTGGTAGATGGCCTTCACTATATTGAGAAAGGTTCCCTCCATTCCCATCTTGCTGAGAGTTTTGATCAAGAATGGGTGTTGGACCTTATCAAATGCTTTCTCTGCATCTATTGATATAATCATGTGGTTTTTATTTTTCTTGTTATTGATGTTGTGTATTATGTTGATAGATTTACGGATGTTAAACCAGCCTTGCATTCCTGGGATGAAACCTACTTGATCGTAGTGGATGATCTTCTTAATGAGGCATTGAATCCTATTTGCCAGGATTTTGTTGAGGATCTTTGCATCTGCATTCATCAGTGATATTGGTCTGTAATTTTCTTTTTTGGTAGCGTCTCTGTCTGGTTTAGGTATCAAGGTGATGTTGGCTTCATAAAAGCTATTTGGAAGTGTTTCTGTTTGTTCAATTTCATGAAAGAGTCTTGCCAAGATTGGCAGTAGTTCCTCTTGGAAAGTTTGATAGAATTCATTAGTGAATCCATCTGGACCTGGGCTTTTGTTTTTCGGCAGACATTTGATTACTGTTTTAATTTCATCAATGGTGATGGGGGTGTTTAGATATGCTACATCCTCTTCCTTCAACCGTGGAAGATTATGAGTCCAAGAATTTATTCATTTCTTCCAGGTTCTCATTTATAGTGGCGTAGAGTTTCTCAAAGTAGTTTCTGATTACCCTTTGAATCTCAGCCATATCAGTAGTGATCTCTCCTTTTTCATTCCTGATACGAGTTATCAAGTTTCTCTCTCTCTCTTTCTTTGTTAGGTTTGCCAGTGGTCTATCAATCTTGTTTATTTTTTCAAAGAACCAACTTCTGCTTTCGTTGATCTTTCGGATTGTTTTTTGAGTTTCCACTTCGTTGATTTCTGCTCTCAGCTTTGTTATTTCCTTCTGTCTTCCTGTTCTTGGGTCCTTTTGTTGAGCATTTTCTAGTTCTATTAGCTGTGTCATTAAGCTACTCAGGTAAGCTCCTTCTTCCTTCCTGATGTGTGCTTGCAAAGCTATAAATTTTCCTCTCAGTACTGCTTTTGCTGTGTCCCATAAGTTCTGAGAGTTTGTGTCTTTATTGTCATTTGTTTCCAGGAACCTTTTTATTTCCTCCTTGATTTCATCTCGGACCCACTGGTTATTGAGCATGAGGCTGTTTAACTTCCAGGTGTTAAAGTGTTTCTTCTGAGTCCCTTTGGAGTTCACAAATAATTTCAGAGCCTTGTGGTCAGCGAAGGTAGTCTGCAAAATTTCTATCCTCTTGATCTTATGGAGGTATGTTTTATGTGCCAGCATGTAGTCTATCCTGGAGAATGTCCCATGTACATTGGAGAAGAATGTGTATCCAGGTTTCTGGGGATGGAGTGTCCTATATATATCCACTAGGCCTCTTTCTTCCATTTCTCTCCTCAGGTCTAGTATATTCTTGTTGGGTTTCAGTCTGGTTGACCTGTCCAGTGTTGACAAAGCCGTGTTTAGGTCCCCCACAATTATTGTGTTGTTGTTGATATTATTTTTCAGATTTGTCAGCAGTTGTATTAAATATTTTGCTGGCCCCTCATTCGGTGCATATATGTTTAGGAGAGTGAATTCTTCCTGCTCTACGTACCCCTTGATTAATATAAAATGTCCGTCTTTGTCCCTTACAACCTTCCTGAGTATAAAGTTTGCATTATCTGATATTAGTATGGCCACTCCAGCTTTTTTATGGGTGTTGTTTGCTTGGATAACTTTTCTCCAGCCTTTTATTTTGAGTCTATGTTTGTTCTGACTATTCAGGTGCGTTTCTTGTAGGCAGCAGAAGGTTGGATTGAGTTTTTTGATCCATTTAGCCACTCTGTGTCTCTTAACTGGTGCATTTAGTCCATTGACGTTGAGAGAAAGAATTGTCCTGGGATTTAACGCCATCTTTATTTCAAAATTTGGTGTGTCTTTTGGGTAGTCTTGTCTTAGATTAGGTCTTTCAGTTTTTCTCTTAAGACTGGTTTTGTGTCTGTGAAGTTTCTGAGCTGTTTTTTGTCTGTGAAACCATGTATTCTTCCATCAAACCGGAAAGTGAGTTTTGCTGGGTATAGTATTCTGGGTGAAGCATTCATTTCATTCAGTCTTGTCACAATATCCCACCACTGCTTTCTGGCATTGAGCGTTTCTGGTGACAGGTCTGCTGTAAATCTCAGGGAAGCTTGCTTGAACATGATTTCCCCTTTTGATCTTGCTGTTTTCAGAATTCTGTCTCTATCTGTGGGATTTGTCATTGTGACTAGGATGTGTCTTGGGGTGGTTTTTCTGGGGTCTCTTTTGGTTGGTACTCTTCGGGCATGCAGGATTTGATCACATATATTCTTTAGCTCTGGAAGTTTCTCTTTAATGATGTTCTTGACCATTGATTCTTCCTGGAAATTTTCTTCCTGGGTCTCTGGGACTCCAATGATTCTTAAGTTGTTTCTGTTGATCTTATCATAGACTTCTATTTTCGTCTGTTCCCATTCTTTGACTAATTTTTCCATTGTCTGCTCATTTGCTTTAAGTTTTTTGTCCAATCTCTCCTGCTGTATGGAATTGTTATGTATCTCATCTTCCACAGCACCAAGTCTATTCTCAGCTTCTGATACCCTGTCCCAGAGCTTATCCATTTTGTCATTCACTTCGTTTACTGAGTTTTTCAGGCCTGTTAGTTGACATGTTATTTCAGTTTGGAGTTTTGTCATTTCTGCCTTCATATTTTCTTGGTTCTTATTAGTGTTCTGTTCAACTCGATCCATGGTTTCTTGGAGTCTGTTGAGCACCTTCCATATTGCTAGTCTAAAGTCCTTATCTGAGAGGTTGATTAGTTGTTCAGTCATTATCTGGTCCTCAGAATTGTCATCTTCATTCTCTATGTCTGATGCTGGCCTGCGCTGTTTCCCCATTGTCACATTTGTATTGTGGGTTTTTCTACGTGTTGTAGTGGTATTCATTGTCTATATGATGTAGGCAGCACACTCCTCTGGCTCCTCCCTTTCTGGATGGGCTGACTTGCCTCTAAGGGAGGGGAGTCCTCCGTGGATGAAGCCTCACACTGGGTCAAATCTTAGGCCCGAGCATGTAACAGAGAAGACAGTCCAGAGAGAAATGTTTGCTTCTGTGATATAGCGCCGTTCTTAGTGTGATTTTTCCTTCTTGTTGCAATGGAGTTCTTTCCTTAGAAAGAGTGCACGGCCGCGTAGCGAAGCGGAGCGGCCGTGCTCCTCTGAGCCTCTTTTTGCCCCACTAGCAAGAGTTTCACGCAAGAGGACAGTAGACAGACATAGACAGGTCACACTCACAGTCTTTCACAGCTGAGCCCCACTGGGCCGGTGTACTTTCGCGGATTTTCCCCGCCTGGTGTCACACACAGGGAGCCAGCTTTTGCAAAGGATAGCCGGCTTTTATGCTCTGAAGTCCCTCCCTGAAAATGGCGTCTGGGCGAGCGAGGTTTCTGGAGGCTCTTTTTGCCCCACTCGCAAGAGTTTCACGCAAGAGGACAGTAGACAGACATAGACAGGTCACACTCACAGTCTTTCACAGCTGAGCCCCACTGGGCCGGTGTACTTTCGCGGATTTTCCCCGCCTGGTGTCACACACAGGGAGCCAGCTTTTGCCATGTGTTGTTTTCTTACTGTGCTTCTTTTTATTTATTTGTTTGTTTGCTTTTTGGGGGGGCCACTCCTGGTGGTACTCATCCAGCTCTGTGCTCAGAAATTACTTCTGGCAGTGCTCAGAGGACCATATGGAATACTGGGGACCAAACTATGATTGGCTGTGGGCAAGGCACACCTACCCAATTGCTCTGGCTCTCTTAGTGTGTTTCTTTATATTGTACATATAAAGAGGTTTTTAAAAATATGTATATATGTATATATATAGAGAGAAAGTGGTGAAACCTACACACATTTAAATGAATAAAGCTAAATTGAAATTTTATAAAATTGTAAATCAATAAATTTTTTCAAAAACTGTTACAGGTAGATAAATTAAAATTAATAACATTAATGATTCTTTATTATATAATAATATTATTATATAATAACACATATAAGTTTATGTTTTAGATTGTATATGAAATATATTAATTCTACAAACATACGAGATAGAGTGAGAAAATTTAGAACATTTTAAGGGGAAAATTTTAATAGATCTATAAAAGTGTAAAATGTGTTTAATTTAATAAAAGGAAATACTAGTTTTGTGTTAAATTTTAACTCTCTGCATTACTAAATAAAAATTTGTAATATAAATATCTCTGGATAAAAATGTCACCTGAACAAACATAGAATATTCAATATAAATGAAATGTGATTTCATTCTTGAAAAATTATTAAATCCCTTAGCAAGCTTTGAGTAACTATATCTTTCTTAATCTAGTCAAGGGCAATCATCAGCACCATGTATAAGTGAATGCTATACTCAATGCCAAAATGCTGAGAAGATTTTTTGGCTTTTAAAGAAGATCATTTAATGCTTCTTGCAAAATTAGTTTCAGGGCTAAACTGTTGCTTGTTGGGGGAACTTTGTATCATCTCTTCAAATCAAAATAATTATCTTGGTGAGGCATTATTATTGTTGTTGTTGTTGCTATTATTATTAATAATATATTATTTTACCATGTCTCTCCATTTATTCTGTTTTTCTGTGAATCTTAAGAGTTTTTCTTTCTAAGTAGCTGGACATGAGAAATTTGATATGTCTATAAATTATGCAATTGGAAGTGATGATGAATAGTTGTATATTTAAAGTTCTTTCTCTAATTTATGTCCTGGGAATGAGGGTGGAGTTTCACTCCAGCATTCTAAGTCTACCTTGGCATTTCAGCTTTCCTTCATGGTTCATCCTAACTAGCAGGGAAGCCTGACCACTTACTCCACTTACACAGTTCCCCTCCACCCTCCCGAGACCCTCCAATTCAATGGGACTTGAAAGAATGAATAGGAATTACCCAAAAAGGATGAACTTTGGTTTTAATTTTATTTTAAAATTTTGTTTGTTTTTTTTGTTTGTTTGTTTTTGGGGGGGCCACACCCATTTGATGCTCAGGGGTTACTCCTGGCTAAGCGCTCAGAAATTGCCCCTGCCTTGGGGGAACCATATGGGACGCCGGGGGATCAAACCGCGGTCCTTCCTTGGCTAGCGCTTGCAAGGCACTACCTCTAGCGCCACCTTGTCGGCCCCTTATTTTTAATTTTTAAAGTTTTTGGGTCATGCCCAGTGGCAGTCAAGAGTTACTCCTAGCTCTGTGCTCAGATATCGCTCCTGGCAGGCAGGGGGAGCCATATGGAATGCCAGGATTCAAGCGATCTGTCCTGGATCGGCTGCGTGCAAGGCAAATGCCCTACTGCTGTGCTATCTCTCCTGCTCTCTGGTTTACAAAGACAACTAATTGTGTCAATTTAAGGAAGATTAAAATTGCGTACTAATTTTAAATGATGGCTAATTTTAATTATTTCTATGAATTGCATGGGAAGGAATCATGAAATTAGGATCCATATATTCATTAAAAATGTGCACCTGGTAAGATCTCTGTTCTCATGGCGCTAACATGTATGTATGTGAATTCTGTGGAAACTATAAGTTGCTACATACAATGCCATGTACTTGTAATTTGGTGAAATAATAAGCAACTAGAAAAAGTGACTTGAGAGAATGGCAAACAATGGGCTCAACAGGGTAAATTGATATAAAGGTAAATTGATATATGAGAGAAAACTTTAGGGAGTTTGGGTCAGTATCTGATGGTTGTTAAGTTGAAGTCTAACGGCAAGCCCACCAAGAGAAAAGTTGAGGATGAAGATCCAACGAAGAAACAAACTTGGTATCTCGAAAGCAAAAAGAAGGCCAATGGGGTTGAGTTGGAGGAGCTGTAAGAAGATGGTCTAAGAGATGGTCAGAGAGACGAAAGGTCAGAATCAGGGATGTGCAAATTTCTAGGTGGGAAGAGAGTATTGAACTAGGTTCTAATATGATGTGGTTGAAATGAGATGAGGCTACAGATTAGTCTGAAGAACAGATCTGAAGCATTTCTCTATACACAGATGGTTCATGAGGTTTTGAACTTGTTGGTGTCATCAGAGATGGGAAGAAAATTTATGTCTAACAGTAGTATTTCATTGCACATTCATTGCAATCTGGTTGAATTTTGTTGTTGTTTATTTTTTTATAAATACTGTACATACTTATAGATAAGTACAGTTAAAAAGTAAGCTTCACACAATGGTTGTACCCAATTTTGTCCCCCCCTCAAATGGCATAGAATTTGCACTAATTATGCAAAACACTATAAATTTTTGAGGTAGAACTGACTGGTTCAGCTGACAAATTAGATGAGGTGTTTGTTAGTGGAGAAAGAGGGACATCCCAGGTTTCTGATTTGCACACTTGGATGAACAAGGGTGCCATTTGCTGAGATAAAGAGCCTGGGGATACATTAGGGTTGAAGTTGGGGGGTGGGGTGGAATCAAGAGTTGTTTCTTTATTTGGTTCCATATCAGTTGCCTGCTGGACTTCCTTGTCAGTTGCATATAGAAATCAGTAGATCAGAGGACTTCAGACTAAGATGCCAAAGTAAGAAGTATAAGCTCTTGGAGGAAATAAGAAAAAAAATGTTGAGAACTGTAAAGTCTGGGGAAAATAAATAGCCAGTTCCACTTCTATGGCATGACCTGCTGCTATTCTGGCCCCTCACAATTATTGTGCCCTACTCCAAAGTGTCACTGAGTGCATTCTTGTCTCTTAGGGCAGAAATACAAATAAAACCTAGTCCAGTCTCAGACCACGTTTCTGAAAAGACCTATAAAATATTTTTTTAATTACTAATCACTTTATTTCAACACTGTGGTTACAAGGTTGTTCATAATACAGTTGGTTTTCCTCCACAGACAAAAAGTTATTCAAAGCTAGTCATGATTGAGTTTCAGTCATGCAATGTTCAACACCCTTCACCAGTGCACATTTCCCTCCACCAATCTACCCAGTTTGCCTATTTCCCTACTGCCCTCTCCTCTTCCTGCTATGGAGCAAGCAGTCTCTCTCTTTCTCTCTCTCTCTCCTTTCTCTCTCTCTCCTCCTCTGTCTCACACACACAATAGACACTGGTTTGCAATATTATTACTGTGGAGTATCATACCTATCACAGTATCTTCTTTCAGCACCCAGTTCTTGTCCAGAATGATAATTTCCAATTATCATTGTTACAGTGATCTCTTCTCTGCCCAAACTATTTCCCCCACTATTTGTGGGAAACTTTGTAACATAGTGAAACTTTAAGATATCAGACACAAAGTCAGGTGACAGTTGAGACTCAAGCTGTTTCCTGACTTTGTGTCTGATATCTCTGTCTAGATGACATTGAAAATAGAACTTACTACTGCAGAAGTGACAATTGAGGATTGAGCTTTTGGGGACATTGAGAATAATGCTTTCTAAGGCAAATGTTTTCATTGAAGATAGTTTCAAAGCTCCCACTGCAACCCAAGACCATGTAACCTGTGTTTCTTTCTTTTTTTTTTTTTTAAATAATTTTTATTGTGACCAATATAAATTACAAATCTTTCACAGTTATATTTAAGGTACATAGTGACAGTGAATTAGAGCCATTCCCACACCAGTGTTGTCCTTCCTCCACCCCTGTTCCCAGCATGCATCCCATACCTCCCCCTTTGCCCCACAGACTGCTAGTGTAACAGGTTCCCTTTGTATATAGTTTGTTGTAGATTGGGTATCTTGATTCTGTTGTCGTTGACTTTGGGTTTGGTATTTAGGTCTGATCATCTTTTATTCCCATTCAATGTTCATACAACTGTTTGCTCCTGGTACCATTCACTTCCCCTCCCCCCCTCAATTTATGAGGCAGAACAAGATGATTCAAGTTCTGTGGTTCTGTTGGAAAAAAAAAAGAAAGGTAAGAGAAGTCCATCTAGAAGCTATAAATATAAATTTAAAAGAATAAAGCAAAAAAAAAAAAAAAAAGAACAGACCAAAACAAGCAATGACAATAACACAACAAAAATAACAACAAAACAACAACAAGAATTAAAAGAAAGGAAAGGGGCTGGTGTGGCAAGGTTTTGTGGTTTCTGTTTTTTTCTTTTTTTTTTTCTTTTTGGTTTTTGGGCCACACCCTGTGACGCTCAGGGGTTACTCCTGGCTATGCGCTCAGAAGTTGCTCCTGGCTTCTTGGGGGACCATATGGGACGCCGGGGGATCGAACCGCGGTCCGTCCTAGGCTAGCGCAGGGAAGGCAGGCACCTTACCTCCAGCGCCACCGCCCGGCCCCGTGTTTTTTTTCTTTTTTCTTTTTCTTTTTTTTTCTTTTTTCTTTTGTTTTTGGGCCACACCCGGCATTGCTCAGGGGTTACACCTGGCTGTCTGCTCAGAAATAGCTCCTGGCAGGGACACCGGGATTCGAACCAACCACCTTTGGTCCTGGATTGGCTGCTTGCACGGCAAACGCCGCTGTGCTATCTCTCCGGGCCCTTTTTTCTTTATATTTTTTTTACCCTCTGCACATTGTTTATATTTATTCTATAAATTTCTTAATTCCAATTTTTTGGAAATATTTATTTAAACACCTTGATTACAAATATGATTGTAGTTGGGTTTCAGTCATGTAAAGAACACCACCCCCCCTTCACCAGTGCAACATTCCTACCACCAATGTCCCAAGTCTCCCTCCGCCCCATCCCACCCCTGCCTGTACTCTGGACAGTCTTTCTACTCCCTCATTCATTCACATTGTTATGATAGTTCTCAGTGTAGTTATTTCTCTAGCTGCACTCATCACTCTTTGTAGTGAGTTTCATGTCATGAGCTGGACCTTCCAGCCTTCCATTGCAAAAATGTCTTTTATTTTTCTTAAAACCCATAGATGAGTGAGACTATTCTGCGTCTATCTCTCTCCCTCTGGCTTATTTCACTCAGCATAATAGATTCCATGTACATCTATGTATAGAAAAATTTCATGACTTCATCTCTTCTGACAGCTGTATAATATTCCATTGTGTATATGTACCACAGTTTCTTTAGCCATTCATCTGTTGAAGGGCATCTTGGTTGTTTTCAGAGTCTGGCTATTATAAATAGCACTGCGATTAATATAGGTGTAAGGAAGGGATTTTTGTATTGTATTTTTTGTGTTCCTAGGGTATATCCCTATAAGTGGTATAGCTGGATCGTTTGGGAGCTCAATTTCCAGTTTTTGGAGGAATCTCCATATCACTTTCCTTAAAGGTTGGACTAGACTGCATTTCCACCAGCAGTGAATGAGAATTCTTTTCTCCCCACATCCCCACTAGCATTGATTGTTCTTATTCTTTGTGATGTGTGTCAGTCTCTGTGGTGTGAGAGGGTACCTACCTCATTGTTGTTTTATTTTGCATCTCCCTGATTATTAGTCTGATATCAAGGTCTTTAATCCACTTGCATTTGACCTTTGTGCAGTGTGTTAGATGGAGATCTGATTTTTTTTTTTTGCAAGTGGCTGATCAGTTGTCCCAATACCACTTGTTGAAGAGGCTTTTCCTTCTCCATTTTGCATTTCTTGCCCCCTTATCAAAGATTAATTGATTATATATCTGGGGAGCATTCTCTGAATACTCTAGTTTATTCCGCTGATCTGAGGGTCTGTCTTTACTTCAGTACCATGCTGTTTTAATGACTATAGCTTTGTAATACAGTTTAAAGTTGGAGAAAGTGATGCCTCCCATATTCCTTTTCCCAAGGGTTGCTCTAGTTATTTGCAGGTATTTTATTGCAGTGTTTTTTTTTTTTTTTTTTTGGTTTTTGGGCCACACCCGTTTGACGCTCAGGGGTTACTCCTGGCTATGTGCTCAGAAATCGCCCCTGGCTTGGGGGGACCATATGGGACGCCGGGGGATCGAACCGCGGTCCTTCCTTGGCTAGCGCTTGCAAGGCAGACACCTTACCTCCAGCGCCACCTACCCGGCCCCTGCAGTGTTTTTTAACCGTTTTGTGCAAAGACACACTTTTTCATAAAAAAAAAATGCAGGAGGCACACCACCATTAGAAAATGTTAAAAAAAATTTAATTCTGTGCCTATATTGACTATATATAAAGTAATTATCTTGAATAGGAATCAAATAAACACAAAGAAATTATTTTATAATTGTTCATATTTCTGTTTACTTACTCAGTGTGAAACCTGGGCCTGTTTGGCTGAACACAAAGCTGCTATTCTGACAGGAATTGAAGAAAGACACATACATAGCTCTTTGTCAACAGCTCTCAGTCTCTCTCTGTCTTTAATTTTTATAGTCTGTAACATGCGCTTTGACTCACAGATAGACCAATCATGCCAAAGCCACATGTTACCGATGAAATTGGAAATTTTCCTAAGGCACACCAGACAATATCTCACTGCACGTTATGTGCTGAGGCACAGTGGTTGAAAAATGCTGGTTTATTGTTCCAGATGAATTTCAGGAATGTTTGATCCACTTTTTTGAAGACTGTCAAGGGTATCCTGAAAGGAATTGCATTAAATCTGTACAATGCCTTGGGGAGTATTGCCATTTTAATGATGTTAATCCTGTCAATCCATGAGCAGGGGTATGTGTCTCCAATTCCACTTGTCCTCTTTTATTTCTTGAAGCAGGGTTTTGTAGTTTTCTTTGTAAATTTTTTTTTATTTATTGTATCACTGTGAATCACAAAGTTACAAAGATATCTGTAATTAGCTTCAGGTCTACAGTGTTCCAACACCAATTTATTTAACAGTGTCCACTAATCTCCATCAACGTCCCCAGTTTCCCTTCAGCCCCCCAGCCTGCCTCTGTGCCAGGAATATTTTCCCTCCTATGCCATTGTCCCTACTTTCCCTTCCACAATTTATCCCTAGTCCCTCCACAGTGAAGGGCTACCCATGAATACCCATCAAATAAATTTAAAATATATATTTAAAAAAATGTCAGGGCAATTGATCCCCTATCTTTTATCCATCCAGTTTTCAAAACTGTTAAGACCTAACTCTGATTGCTTTCTCAGCTCAGGCTGGGATGGCTGAGTATTTTAATTAATAAATTAATTGGCCACATTGACTGTGTTCAGGACTCACACTTGGCTCAGGGATCACGTCTAGAATGGATTAGGGGACTAGGATTGAATTTGGATAGGCCCTGTGCAAGGTAAACACCCTGTCTCTCCAGTCTCTGAGATGGCTGAATTTTACCATTGATGGGACTCTTCAGTAAGAAGACAGTCTGAGACCTCCCTAGAAATGCTGTAATTCTGGATCGAGGCTGTGTTAACATCAATTTAAAATTGCTGGAGCTGCAATATTTCCCTGATGAGTAGAAACATTAATATACACATCAACTGTTCTTGAAGATTTAGTAGTACAGAGAGCATTCAGAGCTCCAAACTGTTTATTCAGGTTTGTAAGAGATCTGTTCTAACATGTAAACATCCGTAATTATACCTTAGAGTTGAAGAGTTCTTGAGATCTTTCACTATTGCTAGGCTTTGGGTCTTGGTAGTAACTGGCTTTACTCTTGTCTCTGAGCTGGAGAACTGTGGATATTTGCTTGGGTGGAAGATCTCCTTCTCCCTGGAAATTAAGCCATGTCAGGATCATGGGAGCCTTATTTGGCCTGGAAACCTGCTCTTGAACCTACTCTTTTAAAGCACCAGTTGAGACCACCAGCTGTCAAAACACACTCACCTGTTGACCAGATGGAGTTAACCAAACCAAATACACAGACATAAACAAGGCTTCTCAAGAAAGACTTGTCTAAAGGGGGCTGCTTGCTTCCTACGCATTCTCTTAGCCTTTGTTTGTAACTTACAATCTGTTCTTGATTTTGGTGGTTTTGGATTCTGGTTCACATACCAAGTGGAACCTTCGAAGCTATTCCATGGAATTCTCCTGCCATGCCATTGTGATATTTCTTTCGAGCTAAGGAGCAAAAATTAATGTGGTTGAATAACCTTGCCCTCCTCTCTGCTCAAGGATAGGCTCCAATGGCAATCCTCTCAGTATGTGTCAGATATGAGAAACACTGTTGGCCTCTGTCCTTTTGCCCTCCTTGCTGCTAACAGTTTGCTTATATTTCTGCTTAAGCTGCTTGAGCAAAGAGTGTGCCAATGAGTACATTCCGTGCTGTTATTGTAAGAAAACAAGTTAGTTTTTAAGAAAGACTTGGGCTTTGCAATAGTGCCAGGGCAAACACTGAGAAGGAAGGTGAGTCCTCCTTTCTTTTCAGCCCCTTCATTGGAGGGGTGTGTTCCCTTCCCTCAATGATCTCAAGGTCCCTATTGGAGATCAAGAAGAGTGATTGAGAAAGAGTTGGGAAACAGAAACCAATGAGGCTTGGGTCAAACTCATATTTTAAAGAACAATGTCAGCCCTTGAAAAACAAGGAGGTAAGTGTTCTCAAAGGGCTGGAACATTACACCTCTCAAAGCACATTCTTCATACGACATGGTGTGCCGTGTCGTATTTTTCAAAGAAATAGACCAAGTACAACTCAAATGAATATGGAACAATAGGATCCTCCCCTCCAACTAGCAATTCTTGAGAACCAGAAGATGGGTGGGCACATTTTCATCAATTCCAAAGCTGCAGTAATTAAAACAGCATAATATTGGAGTAGGAGTAGACAGTTATATACATAGAATAGAATTTAAAAATCCAGAGACAGTTCCTCAAATACATGGTCAATTAATCTTTGATGAAGGAGCAAAACATATATATATATAAACATATTTATATGTTTTTATATATATGTAAAGTGGAGCAAGGAAAGCCTCTTCAACAATGGTGATGGGAAAACTGGTCTAATAATAAATTCAGACCTTCTTCTAAAGACAGGCCAAAAAGTCAAATCAAAATAGATTAAAGATCTTGATACAGATCAGAATTATTAATGTATAAAGAGGAAGATATTGCAGAACTCTTTGTGACAATGAAGCTAGAGTCATCCATTAGGATGATATGCCATTGGCCAAGCAAGTGGAAACAAAGATAAACAAATGGGATTAAATTAGATTAAGAAACTTCTGCATCTTAAAGGAAACAATGACCAAAATACAAACAGCCCACAGATCAGGAAAAATCATTTGCCTACCACTCTTCTGATAAAGGGTTTACTACCAAAGATAGATAGCACTGTAAGAATCTTATAAGAAGAATTATCAAAATATGAGGAGAAGAAATGAAAAGAAACTTCTTCAAATAATTTCTACAAATGGCCAAAAAGCATATAAAATGTTCTGCATTCCTAATCACCAGGAAAATGCAAATAAAAACCAATTAGAAGATACTGTCTCACAAAAAAAAGAGATTTTCTAACATCAAAAAGAACAATAACAACCAGTGTTGGCATGGATGTGGGGCAAAAAAAAAAGTGAACCTCATTCACTTCTGGTGGAAACTTTGAATGTTCTAGCCTTTTTGGAAGATAATATAGATATTTCTCAAAAAACTAGGAATTGAGCTTCTATGGACCCTCCAGTTATACTCCTGGATGCTTGTCTTGCATGCAGTAATCCCAAGTTCCCAAGTTTGATCCTCCAAGCATCATCAGGATTAATTCCTTCATGCAGAGCCCAGAGTAACACCTGAGCATTGCAAGGTGTGGTTCCTCTCCACTTAAAAGATTAAATTATGAATTTGCTGATATGTGGATGGTTCTGAACAGTATCTTGCTGATTGAAATGAGTCAGAGTGAGGAGAGACACAGGGCAATCTTATTCATATGTGGGATAAAAAAAAACATAGTAGGGGAGTAAGAAATATCCAAAGGCAGTAGAGAAAAAGAGCAGAAGAAATGATCCTCAGTAGGAAGCGTGCCACTGGGGGAAAGTGGATCAGGCACTTTTGAAATTCGTTTGGAACAATAAACACCTTAGAATAGCTAAAGCAATCATTGGGAAAAAGAATATGGGAGGAATTACTTTCCCCAACTTTAAACTGTACTACAAAGCAATAGTTATCAAAACAGCATGGTATTCGAATAAGGACAGGCCCTCAGATCAGCGAAAGGACCACTATGACAATGATGGAGGAAAGTGGTCTATGTGCTGAAAGGAAGTAAAAGATTTACATAAGATCCTATTGGTAACAGTTTTGTAAACCATAATGCCTAAGAGGGAAAAAAAAGTAAGAGAAGAATGTTTCTGCCATAGAGGCAGGTGGGGTGGGGATGGGGAATGGGAGGGAAAAAGGAAGAGGAAAGTAGACACCAGTGAAGGGATAGTTGGAACATTGGACACCTGAAATTCAATTATACTGGTTCAATTAAAAAATAAACAACATGCTTTTGTTAATACCCCAGGAACATAATTTTTTTCATGTGATTGAACTATGTGGTGTTTTAAAATATAAATTATTTTGAAGTCTGAACTATGAAACTTTTAGAATCACCCTATAGAATTTTCTTTCTTTCTTTTTTTTTTTTTTGCTTTTTGGGCCACACCAGGTGATGCTCAGGGTGTTACTCCTGGAGATGCTCTCAGAAATCGCTCCTGGCTTGGGGACCACATGGGGTGCCAGGAGATCGAACCAGGGTCCATCAGAGGTTAGTACATGCAAGGCAACTGCTCTACTGCTTGCACCATTGTTTGGGCCCCAGCCTATAGAATTTTCTATTTTATATCAAGTTGTTCATGTTAGTGACCTGCTGAGTGCTTAAATCCATTCAAAAATCAATGTCTGGGCCAGCACGGTGGCCCTAGAGGTATAGGTGTCTGCCTTGCCAGCCCTAGCCTAGGACGGACTGCGGTTCGATCCCCCGGCGTCCCATATAGTCCCCTAAGCCAGGAGTGACTTCTGAGCGCATAGCCAGAAGTAAACCCTGAGTGTCACCAGGTGTGGCCCAAAAACCTAAAAAAAAAAAAAATCAATGTTCTTGATTGAGCTCCAAGACCAAAACTTGCAGCATTTAGATTCAATTCATGAAATCTAAAAAGAAAAATTCAGAAGCCGGAGTGATAATACAGCAGGTAGGGTGTTTGCCTTGCACATGGCCAACCCGGGTTTGATCCCCAGCATTCATATGGTCCCCTAAGCCTGCTAGGAATGATTTCTGAGCACAGAGCCAGGAGTAAGCCCTGAGCACTGCTGGGTGTGGCCCAAAAACAAAACAAATTTTTCAGAAGACAAGTTACATTATTTTAAAGTATTTTAAACTTTATTTTTTAACAATGACTATATTAATCAGTAGCAAAATTGCTTTGGGTTGTTGTTGTTGCTGTTGTTGTTATTGTTGTTGAGAGGTAGCTTTCCAATAGTGCTTGGGGACCAAGGGTCATACCAGCAGTATTTGTGGCCCAACAGGTGCAGGTCTTGATGGTAATGGCCACCAGGTGTTCAGAGACTACTGGCTCTGGGATAAAACTCTCTGTGCAGGTATGTGCTCCAGCCTTTTGAGCTGTATCCCCTAGACCCCAAATCATTAAAATGTTGTAATCTATTTATCAAAAATTGCTTAATCTACATAAATTAATTATTCATTCTAAACAAGTGCTCATTTTTGTGGCTAAATTAAAAAGATTCCTTATTCTTAGATGTTCTGAATATATACAATGCCTTCTAAGTACACAATACTTAGTTAAAGAGAAGTACCCCCCAATACGGGAGTGAATACATAGAATTGGCATATTTAATTCAGGACACATAGACTTACTGAATTTTTTAAAGAAAGTTATTTAAAGCATTATGATATACAAAGTTATTCATAGTTGGCTTTTCAGACATACAATGTTTCAGGACCAATCCCACCAGCAGTGCAACTTCCCTCCACCAATGTCCCCAGAGTCTATCCCATGTCACCACTACCTGCCCCAGCCTGCCAGCATAAAAAGGCATCTTTTTAAGTTTGGGTCTCCTAATTTTAGTGTTGCTGACTCTGGCTTAGATATTTAGTTCTGTCCTTTTTTAACATCACCTGAGATCCATTAGCTCCAGTTACCATCATTTCATATATGTATTTCTCCTCCCCTACTCAATTTCTTTCCTTTTCATTATATTATGGAGCCTAGAGTGTTTTTGACAACCCTCATTTAAGCCGTAGTATTTCTTCATGCAGTTATTCTTAATGCCATAAATAAGTGCTTTCATCTTGCATTTATCCTTCTTCTGGCTTACTTCATTAATTATAATCCAGTTCCATCCATGTTGCAGCAAATTGCATGATGGTATCATTCCTTAGAGCTATGTAGCATTCCATTGAATATATATACCACTCTTCATGATCCACTCATCAAATAGTCTTGCTCATCTATCTAATCTTAGATCTTTTGTATCATTTTCTATAACATTACTATTGGCTTTATAAATGGCAGCCAAGCAGAAGCTAACATGCATGTGGTTACATGGGAATTCTACTTTCATAAAAATTGAAACCAAAAGAAAAATATATGCTCACTGGTGTGAGGGCCTGAGACCCACCCCTACACTGCTTGCTCCACCCACCTCTACAGCCAAGATGTAACCATATTGGCTTCAATCTATCTCATTGAGCTCTCCCTGAGATTGGCCCTTGATCACTGCATGGTATGACCCGTATTTAAGCAAACAAAAAAGTCATTGTTTTAGTTTCAAAACCCCCCAAAATATGATTTTTTAAAAACAATGTCAACTGAAGGGTGATGGAAGTTGATTTCAGTCTAAAATAAAAATAATAAGCTTAACACATTCAGGGACTTATATTAAGGTCCTCAAACTTTCCCTTTACCCTAGGAACACAAAAATACAATACAAAAATCTCTTCCTCACACCTATATTTATTGCAGCACTATTTACAATAGTCAGACTCTGGAAACAACCAAGATGCCCTTCAATAGATGAATGACTAAAGAAACTGTGATACATATACACAATGAAATATTATGCAGCCATCAGGAGAGATAAGTCATAAAATTTTCCTATAAATGGATGTACATGGAATCTATTATGCTGAGTGAAATTAGTCAGAGGGAGAGAGAGACACACACACACATACAGAATAGTCTCACTCATCTTTGGGTTTTAAGAAAAATTAAAGACATTGAAATATTTTCCAGAGATGAGGGCCGGAAGGACCAGCTCAAGATATGAAGCTCACCACAAAGAGTGGTGAGCTCAGTTAAAGAAATAGCTATGCTGAGAACTATCATAACAATGTCAGTGAGTGAGGGATGTAGAAAGCCTGTCTCGAATACAGGTAGGGGTAGGGAGGAAAGAAATGGAGGCATTGGTGATGGGAAGGTTGCATGGTGAAGGGGGGGTGCTCTTGTTATGACTGAAACCCAACTACAATTATGTTTGTAATCATGGTGTTTAAATAAAGAAATTATTTTGAAAAAAGAAAAATAATCTTTTTTTAACTAAAAGGGAATAACATTTATATATGGATAGACAAAATTTGTAAATACTCTGCAGGGTCAAAACTGATTATAAAGCAGATTAGTATGTATTGCACAAAAATGAATTTCTCTGAGTTTTGTCTGTTCAAGACAAGCCAAAATAACAAGATGATATCATATTGCCAAATTAACTTTTTTCAATTTGTCATACAATTTTATTTTTTCCCTTCCACTGTAATATGATAACCAAATTTTGTCTTAACTGGAAGGTTTATCCAGCCACTCACAGGTCAGGCAAATGCTGTTTCTAGAAATGGTTCAACCATAGATCCCTTTGGTCATTCAACTCATCACCCCCTTGCCTGGATTTATAATCACAATATTGTGCAGCTGTTTCATTGAGTCACATTGCAGACCTTAATTTTTCCATGGCTTCCATGACTTTTCCACTTTTTTTCCTCACACAAACTGTGTCTCAACTTTGCTGACTGCCACTACCTTCAGGACCATAAGACTTCTTGTAAATACTGTCATTCTCAGAAGTCCCTCCTCCCCTTTTTCAGCATTTCTGCAACTGCTTTTCTCCTTCCAGGAGAAATAAATATCTTAAAAAGTTGCTGGTGAATTATTCTCCACCAAATTGATTTTAAAATGTGCTGTTGACACTGGTGAAGAGTACTGTACATTGTATGACTGAAACTCAATTATGAAAAATTTTGTAATTATGAAAAAAAAACAACTGTATTACAAAAAAACCTTATAACCACAGTGTTTAAATAAAGTAAAAATTTAAAAAGTGCTCTTGACTTTCCATCTCTATGCATCCAAAGGAGTCCTTGTTCAGGGCCACTGTGGAGATAGCACAGTAGGTACGAGTCTTGACCTTTCACACAAGCTGGCCTGGGTTCATTCCTTGGCATAGCATAGGGTATCCTGAATACCATTAAGAGTGATCACTGCACTTCACACAGAGCCCTAAATAATCTCTGAGTACCACCAGGTATAGTCCCCCCCCCCAAAAAAAAACTTAAAAGGAATCATAATTTAGAAAGAGTATTTTTTTTTACTTTAAGATTTGGTGGGGGCCAGAGCAATAGTACAAAAGGGAGGGTTCTTGGCTTGCATGCTGCCAACCTGGGTGTGATCTCTGGAACCACGAATAGTCCCTGGAATATTGCCAAGAGTGATCCCTGAGTGCAAAACTAGGAGTATACTCTGAGCATTTCTAGGTGTGGTCCCAAAACACAATAAAACTAAACTAAGAAAATATTTGGTGGGTTCAACTCAAAACAGGCAAAACAAGTCTGCAAAATTTTAGCTGATGAATATTTTCTTTTCAGTTTCTGAATTTAGTAGTTGACTAGCATTTGTACTTTTATTTCCTGATGGCCTAAGTTATAATTGACACACAAAGGTCAGGATTTTGTTATTCAAACTCAACACCAAGGGCTGGTAGGGAAAGAGGGTGAGTGTGATTGGAATAATGACTCTTTGTAACTACCTTACTCTGCCACTTGGCTCCTTCCATGTCTTTGCTAAAAAAAAAAAAAAAAAAAAAAATAATGCCTAAACTGACAATCTCAAGAGGAGAGTTGGGTCAAGTTCCCATCCCACTGAAACCATACCAACTGTACCCACCATCCAAAATTGCTGCTTCATCAATGGCTCATCTTTACCACTCAATTAAAGTTGTCTTCACCCCTCCCTTCTAGCCTTCTGGAAGCCCTGGCAGCCAAAAACATGCCCCTCAAAAGCTTCAGCATCAGTCACACAGTGCTTGGAATTCCTAGACAGCTTCAAATATTTTTAATGCTGTCATTCCAGTAAGACCACACCAATTTAGATGTCATCCTGTGTTTGAAGCCACCTAATGTTCAGAAACAAAAAAAGTAACAGAAAGATCAGCCAGCAACAAGAGCTTAGTAAACTTTTTGGCAATGACTTAGTAACCTCATTGAAAGATACAATAATTTTTACAAATTTTCTTGTGGATGTACTCTTTCTTTCTTTCTTTTTTTGGGAGGGAGTGGGTAGTTGGGCCACACCTATCAGTATTCAGGGATTACTCCTGACTGCATTCAGAAATCACTCCTGGCAAGTTTGGGGGGAGACCATATAGGATGCCAGGGATCCAACCAGGGTCAGACATATGCAAGGCAAACAGCCTTACTGCTGTGCTATCACTCTGGCCTCACTTTCTTTTTTAAAAATTTAATTTTTCTCCCCCTTAAATGAAAAGAAATATATTATGACCAACTATGTGATATATGGTCTTTAAGTAATTTATATATGTGTATATATATATATTTATTTGTCTCAAAAATAGAACCATATAACCCTACAAAAATAATATCTGACTATGAGGTGACAAGTTAGTTCAACCCAGGGATGATCAGTTCTGCACACTTAGGTAACTGTCTGCACCTACTGCTTCCAAGCTGTTCTTATTGATTTCCTAGATCCAATCTAGGAATTCAATCTAGCTTGCTCATTCTCATAGCAAAATAGGTCTCTAAACATGATGACAGCTCTTCTGAATTTGTGCAATATTTTGCTCAATGTTCTAGGGAGGCAGAACCACAATGATAAAAACTTCAAATGAATGTGGATGTGTTTGCCTGGATCCAGCTCATGAAAGTAGTTATGTGCCTTTGCAAAACTTGCAGTCCCATGTTATTTGTTTTGGGAAGCTCTTTTTTCTGTGCCCCATTCAAATCCTGAATGAAGAAAGTTCTTGAGAGCAGAAGATACATCCATGTTGTGTGAGGGCAGCGCTAAAGCCCAAATGTATTTTAGAATAGTATTTACACTGAGTTATTTTTAAAGTTTCTAACAATGAGTTGATACCAAATTATCTGGAGCCATTGAAGCTACTTCTCACAGAAAAGATTCCTTTGATAATGTCAGTTTCCCATTTGTTTTCTACCAACATCCTTACTGAAAATGGGGGAAATAGCCAGAGAAATATAAATACTGTGGGTTTAAATTCTGTCCCAGAGCCAAAAGAACAAACAACAAGACCCACTTTCTCCTTAGGGTCCTGGATCCCAGGATGTCCTGGGGAGTGATGAGAAGATCCTGGGAATGCTTAAGACATGCTGAGGATCAGTCATCTCTTTATCATCAGGCTCCTGCATCAGAGTCCAGGTGGGAAAATGCTCCTGCCAGTCCATCTGCATCCCTATGCACACAATCAAAACTGGATTTGGATTTGGATTTCGATTTTGGATTTGGATGCTAAGGCCAACATTTGTTCTGATAGAGCCCCCTCTCCCCATTTTCCCTAGTGTCTCATTAGTACAGAAGCAGAGTCCAATGGCAAGTGAAGAAAAAAGTTTCTGAGGGTGCCAGACACACTTACAACTCAGGACAGCTACTCCACAGGGGATTCAATCACCCATCTGCCAACTGGGCACCACACATGCAAATCTTTCCCAACCACAACCAAGATGCCATTGCATGGCCCCTGTTTCTTCTCTCTTGTACCTGCAAGGCCTCTGACTCCCGTCCCACATTCTCCTTCCTCTAAGGACACAGCTGTGTCGCATCATCCTTCCTACTGCTAACAAACACTTGCTCAGCCATCCAAGATCCTAAAGCCAGGGGACAGGACTTCTGGTTTCTATCTGTCCCCAGAATGTTGGGGTGAACAAGGACTTCTTGGAGATGGAGGTGATGAGGATATAGCTTTCATGCTCATGGAGGAGAGGAATTTTACTTTTATTTAAAACATTTTTTTTTCATGGAGGCATCATGATTTACAAAGTTATTCATAGTTGGGTTTCAGTTACCGAGTTCCAACCCCAACCCCAACATCAATGCTCACTTCCCTCCACCAATGACCCCCAGCCCCCTTTCACATCACAGCCTTCTACCTGGATAGGCAAATTTGAGGGGTTGGGTTTTGGGGTCACACCCAGTGGTGCTCAGAGGTTATTTCTGGCTCTATGCTCAGAAATCGCTCCTGGCAGGCACAGGGGACCATATGGGATGATGGGATTCGAAGCACCGTCCATCCTGCATCAACTGCGTGCAAGGCAAATACCCTACAGCTATGCTATCTCTCTAGGCCCCATGAATGGGTAAATTTTTAAGTCTGGTTGTTGTCATTTGGGTCTCATGTTTTCAGTCTTGTTGGTTCTGATATATAAACCAGCCACAGTTTTACATGACCAATGCACCCTACCCGCTTGCCTCTTCTTACTCCCACCTTTTGTTTCCTTTTGCTCCTGTCCTCAATTCTATAAAGTAGGGACCAGGGTAATCTAGAAATTCCCCCTTTGATACCTTTTATTCCTTTGTCCTGTTATTCACTATACCAATGTAAGTGCGACTATCCAGTTTTGGTCTTTCTAACTTGGATAAGAGAGAGAATTTTTGTATGTTGGAGAATGGAGCTATCAGGACTTTATAATTTTATTTTCTAACAAATGGGATGAAATAGTGGCCCTTGGGGCAGTGTCTCTGTTATGGCTGCACCAGGTGGCTTTTCTCCCTGCTACTGCCTCATTTCCTTTTAGTAACATTTCCTTTTAGTAACTATGAGACCACACAGGCTCACCTTCGCTTTCCAGCTCTTTCCCTGCTCCTGTGCCTTCTTCTGTATATACCTCCTGATGAATGTGGTCTTTGGTTATAGGACTCCAATGATCTGCACCCATGACTTAGAAATCTTGGATTCAGTCCAGACTTTGGATCAATTATTTCCTCTTGAATGAATTTGTTGGCTAAACTACCCAGGACACAGGCTCAGGTTAACTTCACCTTTGGAAAGTAATTCCTTCTCCTCAGTTGTCTTCCTTTGTTCTAAGTCTTTTCATTTGCCTGGGCAAATGTCCTTATGTCCCCTGTCCTTATCTCTTGGTCACCTCACACAACCAGAGGGCAAGACTGTGGCTTAAATCTCTTTCCCATCCCTTCCTCACTGCTCAAGAATGCTCAGTCTTTTCATTTAGACATGATACCTGTCATCTTTCACATGATTTGTGTTACACAATACTTTTCCTTAACAAAACTTTAACAGTATAATTTCCTCTCTCTTGCTCTCTTTCTCCTTTCCTCTCCTTTCCTTTCCTCTCCTCCTTTCTAAAATAATCTTTCATTCCAAAAACCAAAATAGTCTTCTCTTTTGGCAGAATAAATCTGAGTCTTTACTTTGACTTTAACATTTCTATAATCTGTTCATCAAAACCATGTAGATTGTGTGGAAGAGATAGATCAGAGGGAAGGTTACTTACCTTGCATGCTACCACTCCCCCTGGGCATATTGCTAGTGTCACAAATGGTCCCTCAAGCATTGCCACATGTCATTCTTGAGCACAGAGTCAAGAATAACCCCTGAGCATTGAAAGGTGACCTCCCAAGCCCTCCACACAAACAAAAAATAACTATGAAAATTAACACTTACCTAAACAACAAACCAACCAAATTTAGGTGTGATCTCCAAGTACAGAACAAGGAGTAAGCTCTGTGCACTGATAGGTGTGCCCCCCCTGTCCCCTCCCCAAATATTGCATTACAACTGATAAAATATAATATACCAAATATGTAGTAAAATAGGGTACTTTTCCTACTGCTGCCTTGGCATTGACTTACTCCAAAGAGTGTTTTCTCTTAACACCCAGATGACTTGGCAACAGCTTGCAGGACTCTCCACGTCATCCTGACTTCGATGAAGGAAATGCACAGAAACCAGATCTTTAACTACAGGAACCTGATATCAACAACAGCTAATGTGGGAAAAAATTTCACTGGGATCACAGAGAATGACTCGGTTTGGACAACGTAGTATGCCTGGAGCCCAGAGTCAGTCTTATGCCAGAAAACTTCAGGGGTAAGGTATCCTTGTATTTAGTCCAAGGGTTTTTTTTTTTTTTTTTTTTTTTTTTCATTTTCCCCATATTTTGCTGGGCTTATGCAAATAGCAACAATTGCCACTCTTACACTGTTATTATTGTATTTTTTTAACTCTTATCCTTTAAAGAAAAAGAATAACTTACTAAACTTAAAAAAAAGTAACTGTAGTAAAATGCCTGTCTCGAATACAGGCATGGAATGGGAAGGAGGGAAGGGGGGCATTGGTGATGGGAATGTTGCACTGGTGAAGGGGGTGTTCTGTTAATGACTGAAACCCAAATACAATCCTGTTTGTAATCATGGTGCTTAAATAGTTTATATATAAAATTAGGGTATTTTTCTGACTTTTTATTGCAAATAATTAGATTATAAGCCCTATAAGGTAGGGTTCTGTTGATTTACCATTGGCATACAAATATTGGCTTGCAAATTTTCAAGTGTGACTTAAAAAAGCATTGAATAAACTAAGGAGTGATCATGTCTCTCAACTTGTGTAAGCCTCCCTCATTTGCCTTAATTTCTGAAGAGGAATGATTTCTAACAGTTAAAGCCACACACACACACACACACACACACACACACACACACACACACACACCATCTGCAATATAATTACTGATAAGTTATCACAAACTTTGTTTCTATTGTACTAATTTTCTTCAGGTGCACTTTAAAATATATTATGGCTTAATTCAGGCTTGGAAAGATCTGCTAGCTCAAGGTAATATTAGCCAACATCATGTTGGAATAATGGGTTAGCATTTATAGTAGCCTTACTGCCAAACCTCAGACACCATGATCTGCCTCTATAATATGACATCTTCCTTGGCTTTATTGTGTTGTGTTGATTCTGGCTAGAAAGATAAGATACAAGCTGTAGACAAAAAGGACAATAATGGAGGGTAATAAAAGTTATCAGGATAATAATCTTTACTAGCATGTCAATAGATACTGGCATTGCGTCAAACACTTGTACAACAGCTTGTTTTTTGTACAGGCTTTACTTGGTAGCCACCTTATTTTCTCTATTTGGCAGATATGAAAGCTGAAACAGACAGGCCAGAGAATTGTCCAAGGTTTTAACTTACAGCAAGTTTAAGGACTAGGGTGTGGTCAGAGAGAATATAAAACATTCATCTTCTTTGAAAGCTATCATGCTGGGGCCAGAGAGATAGCACAGTGGTAGGGCATTTGCCTTACACACAGCCAATCCAGGATGGATGGTGGTTCAAATCCCGGCATCCCATATGGTCCCCTGTGCCTGCCAGGAGTGATTTCTGAGCATAAAGCCAGGAGTAACCACTGAGTGTCACCATGTGTGACCCCAAAACTAAAAAACAGTCAAATCAAAACAAACAAAAACCAAAAAAACCTATCATGACATTGAAACCCTGGCCAGTTATCATTTGAAGCTCAGGGAGGGGGTGACAGTGGATGGTGAAAAGCAACTCAGAAAACATTGGGGTAGGATCTAGAAAGATAGGACAATGGATAGTGGCTTGCCTTGCATGCTGCTGACCCAGTTTCGATCTCTGGCATATGGTCTGGCATATGGTCTTTAGAGCACCGCCAAGAGTAATTCCTGAGTGTAGAGCCAGCAGATACTCTTTTTTTTTTGTTTTTACATGGATTTATTTGGCTATAATTATACAGTTACCTATAATACCTGTATGCATTTAAATTATACCAAGCTTTGACGTTCAACATGTATACCATTTATGAAAGCATCATCACAGAGAGTAAACATCAAACCTGCTAAATGCAGCCTCTCACCCTTGAAGTCCCACTCTGCACCCCAGCCTCAGGAAGACACAGATAAACTTACTGTCACTATGGATTAATTGCTTTTTCTAGAGTTTCATATAACAGATCATATCAAATGTGCTTTTATTTGTATGGTTTCTTTTCTTCAGTGTAATTATTTTAGATTCCATCATGTTATGACATATTTCAATTGTTCTTTATTTTGGAGTATAATTTTGTTTAATGGAGTTGCTGTAATTTATTCATCAATTGGTGGATTTTGGGAATATTTTGGAGTTGATTTTTGTTTTTTGGAGAGGGTGCCATGAAAGTTCATAGCTATGTATAGACACTTTTCTTTTTCTATTGGTTAATTTTTTTTGTTTATATTTCTTTTTTTTATTTAAACACCTTGATTACATACATGATTGTGTTTGGGTTTCAGTCATAAAAGGAACACCACCCATCACCAGTGCAACATTCCCATCACCCAAGTCCCAAATCTCCCTCCTCCCCACCCAACCCCCGCCTGTACCCTAAACAGGCTCTACATTTCCCTCATACATTCTCAATATTAGGACAGTTCAAAATGTAGTTATTTCTCTAACTGAACTCATCACTCTTTGTGGTGAGCTTCCTGAGGTGAGCTGGAACTTCCAGCTCTTTTCTCTTTTGTGTCTGAAATTTATTATTGCAAGAATGTCTTTCATTTTTCTTAAAACCCATAGATGAGTGAGACCATTCTGTGTTTTTCTCTCTCTCTCTGACTTATTTCACTCAGCATAATAGATTCTGTGTACATCCATGTATAGGAAAATTTCATGATTTCATCCCTCCTGACAGCTGCATAATATTCCATTGTGTATATGTACCACAGTTTCTTTAGCCATTCGTCTGTTGAAGGACATCTTGGTTGTTTCCATAGTCTTGCTATGGTAAATAGTGCTGCAATGAATATAGGTGTAAGGAAGGGATTTTTGTATTGTATTTTTGTGTTCTTAGGGTATATTCCTAGGAGTGGTATAGCTGGATCGTATGGGAGCTCGATTTCCAGTTTTTGGAGGAATCTCCATATTGCTTTCCATAAAGGTTGAACTAGACGGCATTCCCACCAGCAGTGGATAAGGGTTCCTTTCTCTCCACATCCCCGCCAGCACTGTTTGTTCTCATTCTTTGTGATGTGTGCCATTCTCTGTGGTGTGAGGTGGTATCTCATTGTTGTTTTGATTTGCATCTCTCTGATGATTAGTGATGTGGAGCATTTTTTCATGTGTCTTTTGGCCATTTGTATTTATTCTTTGTCAAAGTGTCTGTTCATTTCTTCTCCCCATTTTTTGATGGGATTAGATGTTTTTTTCTTGTAAATTTCTGTCAGTGCCTTGTATATTTTGGAGATTAGCCCTTTGTCTGATGGGTATTGGGTGAATAGATTCTCCCACTCAGTGGGTGGCTCTTGGATCCTGGGCACTATTTCCTTTGAGGTGCAGAAGCTTCTCAACTTAATATATTCCCATCTGTTAATCTCTGTTTTCACTTGCTTGAAGAGTGCAGTTTCCTGCTTGAAGATGCCTGAAGTCTCAATGTCCTGGAGAGTTTTGCCTATGTGTTGTTCTATATATCTTATGGTTTGGGGTCGGATATCGAGGTCTTTAATCCATTTGGATTTTACCTTCGTACATGATGTTAGCTGGGGGTCTAAGTTCAATTTTTTGCAAGTGGCTAGCCAGTTGTGCCAACACCACTTGTTGAAGAGGCTTTCTTTGCTCCATTTAGGATTTCCTGCTCCTTTATCAAAAATTAGGTAATTGTATGTCTGGGGAACATTTTCTGAGTATTCAAGCCTATTCCACTGATCTGAGGGTCTGTCCTTATTCCAATACCATGCTGTTTTGATAACTATTGCTTTGTAGTAAAGTTTAAAGTTGGGGAAAGTAATTCCTCCCATATTCTTTTTCCCAATGATTGCTTTAGCTATTCTAGGGTGTTTATTGTTCCAAACAAATTTCAAAAGTGCCTGATCTACCTCTTTGAAGAATGTCATAGGTATCTTTAGAGGGATAGCATTGAATCTGTATAACGCCTTGGGGAGTATTGCCATTTTGATGATGTTAATCCTGCCAATCCATGAGCAGGGTATGTGTTTCCATTTCCGCGTGTCCTCTCTTATTTCTTGGAGCAGAGTTTTATAGTTTTCTTTGTATAGGTCTTTCACATTTTTAGTCAAGTTGATTCCAAGATATTTGAGTTTGTGTGGCACTATTGTGAATGGGGTTGTTTTCTTAATGTCTATTTCTTCCTTATTACTATTGGTGTATAGAAAGGCCATTGATTTTTGTGTGTTAATTTTGTAGCCTGCCAACTTGCTATATGAGTCTATTGTTTCTAGAAGCTTTTTGGTAGAGTCTTTAGGGTTTTCTAAGTAGAGCATCATGTCATCTGCAAACAGTGAGAGCTTGACTTCTTCCTTTCCTATCTGGATTCCCTTGATATCTTTTTCTTGCCTAATCGCTATAGCAAGTACTTCCAGTGCTATGTTGAATAGGAGTGGTGAGAGAGGACAGCCTTGTCTTGTGCCAGAATTTAGAGGGAAGGCTTTTAGTTTTTCTCCATTGAGGATAATATTTGCCACTGGCTTGTGGTAGATGGCCTTAACTATATTGAGAAAGGTTCCTTCCATTCCCATCTTGCTGAGAGTTTTGATCAAGAATGGGTGTTGGACCTTGTCAAATGCTTTCTCTGCATCTATTGATATAATCATGTGGTTTTTATTTTTCTTGTTGTTGATGTTGTGTATTATGTTGATAGATTTACGGATGTTAAACCATCCTTGCATTCCTGGGATGAAACCTACTTGATCGTAGTGGATGATCTTCTTAATGAGGTATTGAATCCTATTTGCCAGGATTTTGTTGAGGATCTTTGCATCTGCATTCATCAGCGATATTGGTCTGTAATTTTCTTTTTTCGTAGCATCTCTGTCTGGTTTAGGTATCAAGGTGATGTTGGCTTCATAAAAGCTATTTGGGAGTGTTTCCACTTGTTCAATTTCATGAAAGAGTCTTGCCAGGATTGGTAGTAGTTCCTCTTGGAAAGTTTGATAGAATTCATTAGTGAATCCATCTGGGCCTGGGCTTTTGTTTTTGGGCAGACTTTTGATTACCATTTTTATTTCATCAATGGTGATGGGGGTGTTTAGATATGCTACATCCTCTTCTTTCAACCGTGGAAGATTATAAGAGTCCAAGAATTTATCCATTTCTTCCAGGTTCTCATTTTTAGTGGCATAGAGTTTTTCAAAGTAGTTTCTGATTACCCTTTGAATCTCTGTCATATCAGTAGTGATCTCTCCTTTTTCATTCCTAATACGAGTTATCAAGTTTCTCTCTCTCTCTTTCTTTGTTAGGTTTGCCAGTGGTCTATCAATCTTGTTTATTTTTTCGAAGAACCAACTTCTGCTTTCGTTGATCTTTCGGATTGTTTTTTGGGTTTCCACTTCGTTGATTTCTGCTCTCAGCTTTGTTATTTCCTTCTGTCTTCCTATTTTTGGGTCCTTTTGTTGAGTACTTTCTAGTTCTATTAGCTGTGTCATTAAGCTACTCAGGTAAGCTCCTTCTTCCTTCCTGATGTGTGCTTGCAAAGCTATAAATTTTCCTCTCAGTACTGCTTTTGCTGTGTCCCATAAGTTCTGATAGTTTGTGTCTTTATTGTCATTTGTTTCCAGGAACCTTTTGATTTCCTTCTTGATTTCATCTCGGACCCACTGGTTATTGAGTATGAGGCTGTTTAACTTCCAGGTGTTAAAGTTTTTCTTCTGAGTCCCTTTGGAATTCACAAATAATTTCAGAGCCTTGTGGTCAGCGAAGGTAGTCTGCAAAATTTCTATCCTCTTGATATTATGGAGGTATGTTTTATGTGCCAGCATGTAGTCTATCCTGGAGAATGTCCCATGTACATTGGAGAAGAATGTGTATCCAGGTTTCTGGGGATAGAGTGTCCTATATATATCCACTAGGCCTCTTTCTTCCATTTCTCTCCTCAGGTCTAGTATATTCTTGTTGAGTTTCAGTCTGGTTGACCTATCCAGTGTTGACAAAGCAGTGTTGAGGTCCCCCACAATTATTGTGTTGTTATTGATATTGTTTTTCAGATTTGTCAACAGTTGTTTTAAATATTTTGCTGGCCCCTCATTTGGTGCATATATGTTTAGGAGAGTTATTTCTTCCTGCTCTACATACCCCTTGATTAATATAAAATATCCATCTTTGTCCCTTACAACCTTCCTGAGTATAAAGTTTGCATTATCTGATACTAGTATGGCCACTCCAGCTTTTTTATGGGTGTTGTTTGCTTGGATAACTTTTCTCCAGCCTTTTATTTTGAGTCTATGTTTGTTCTGACTATTCAGGTGCGTTTCTTGTAGGCAGCAGAAGGTTGGATTGAGTTTTTTGATCCATTTAGCCACTCTGTGTCTCTTAACTGGTGCATTTAGTCCATTGACGTTGAGAGAAAGAATTGTCCTGGGATTTAATGCCATCTTTATATCGAAATTTGGTGTGTCTTTTGGTCAGTCTTGTCTTAGATTAGGTCTTTCAGTTTTTCTCTTAAGAGTGGTTTTGAGTCTGTAAAGTTTCTGAGCTGTTTTTTGTCTGTGAAACCATGTATTCTTCCGTCAAACCGGAAAGTGAGTTTTGCTGGGTACAGTATTCTAGGTGAAGCATTCATTTCATTCAGTCTTGTCACAATATCCCACCACTGCTTTCTGGCATTGAGTGTTTCTGGTGACAGGTCTGCTGTAAATCTCAAGGATGCTTGCTTGAATGTAATTTCCCCTTTTGATCTTGCTATTTTCAGAATTCTGTCTCTATCTGTGGGATTTGTCATTCTGACTAGGATGTGTCTTGGGGTGGTTTTTCTTGGGTCTCTTTTGGTTGGTACTCTTCGAGCATGCAGGATTTGATCACATATATTCTTTAGCTCTGGGAGTTTCTCTTTAATGATGTTCTTGACCGTTGATTCTTCCTGGAAATTTTCTTCCTGGGTCTCTGGGACTCCAATGATTCTTAAGTTGTTTCTGTTGAGCTTATCATAGACCTCTATTTTCATCTGTTCCCATTCTTTGACTAATTTTTCCATTGTCTGTTCATTTGTTTTAAGTTTTTTTTCCAATCTCTCCTGTTGTATGGAATTGTTATGTATCTCATCTTCCACAGCACCAAGTCTATTCTCAGCTTCTGATACCCTGTCCCAGAGCTTATCCATTTTGTCATTCACTTCATTTACTGATTTTTTCAGGCCTGTTATTTGACATGTTATTTCAGTTTGGAGTTTTGTGATTTCTGTCTTCATATTTTCTTGGTTTTTATTAGTGTTCTGTTCTATTCTATTCATGGTTTCTTTGAGTTCTTTGAGTATATTCCATATTGCTACTCTAAAGTCCTTATCTGAGAGATTGATTAGTTGGTTGGTTGTTAACTGGTCATCAGAATTGTCATCTTCATTCTCTATGTCTGATGCTGGCCTGCGTTGTTTCCCCATTGTCACACTTGTAATGTGGGTTTTTCTACGTGTTGTGGTGGTATTCATTGGTTATATGATGCAGGCAACACACTTCTCTGGCTCCGCCCTTTCTGGATGGGCCGACTTGCCTCCAAGGTAGGGGAGTCCTCCGTGGATGAAGCCTCACACAGGATCAAATCTTAGGCCCAAGCACGCAGCAGAGAAGACAGTCTGGAGAGAAATTCTTGCTTCTGTGATCCAGTACAGTTCTTAGTGTGGTTTTTTTCTTCTTGTGATGGTGTTCTTTTTTTTAGAAAGAGCGCACGGCTGTGTAGCGAAGTGGAGCTAAGTGCCTTCTGGAGCCTCTTTTCAGCCCACTCTCAGGAGGTTTACGCAACAGGATAGCAGAGAGACACACACAGGCAGCACTCACAGTTTTTCACAGTCGGGCCCCACTGGTCAGGCATAGTTTTCACTCACTCGCTGGGCAGCTTCAGAATGCTGTATTTTTGGGGTTCACTTCCCAGGACTCTGAGGAGAGTCACTGGCTTGCTGGGTAGCTTCCGAATGTAGTTTCTTTGGGGTTCGCTTCCCAGGGCTCTGAGGAGAGCTTCCAGAGTTCAGGAAAGACAGAGAAGGGTAGGACAGGGCTCCCTTCCGGTGCTCAGTTTCCTCAGAAGAAGCACAGCCGGGTGGAGACTCTGCAGGTAGAGCAATCAGCACTCTGCCTGGAGACCCCCACATCCAGCCATTTCTTACTCACTCACTGGCTCGCTGGGTAGCTCCCGAATGTAGTTTCTTTGGGGTTCGCTTCCCAGGGCTCTGAGGAGAGCTTCCAGAGTTCAGGAAAGACAGAGAAGAGTAGGACAGGGCTCCCTTCAGGTGCTCAGTTTCTGGTTCTCTGGGTAGCTTCCAAATGTAGTTTCTTTGGGGTTCGCTTCCCAGAGCTCTGAGTAGAGCTTCCAGAGTTCAGGAAAGACAGAGAAGGGTAGGACAGGGCTCCCTTCTGGTGCTCAGTTCCTCAGAAGAGGCACAGCCCGGTGGAGATTCTGCAGGTAGAGCAATCAGCACTCTGCCTGGAAACCCCCACCTGCAGCCATTTCTCACTCACTCACTGGCTCGCTGGGTAGCTCCCGAATGTAGTTTCTTTGGAGTTAGCTTCCCAGGGCTCTGAGGAGAGCTTCCAGAGTTCAGGAAAGACAGAGAAGAGTAGGACAGGGCTCCCTTCCGGTGCTCAGTTTCCTCAGAAGAAGCACAGCCCGGTGTAGAGTCTGCAGGTAGAGCAATCAGCACTCTGCCTGGAAACCCCCACATGCAGCCATTTCTCACTCACTCACTGGCTCGCTGGGTAGCTTCCGAATGTAGTTTCTTTGGGGTTCGCTTCCCAGGGCTCTGAGGAGAGCTTCCAGAGTTCAGGAAAGACAGAGAAGGGTAGGACAGGGCTCCCTTCCGGTGCTCAGTTCCTCAGAAGAAGCACAGCCCGGTGGAGATTCTGCAGGTAGAGCAGTCAGCACTCTGCCTGGAAACCCCCACCTGCAGCCATTTCTCACTCACTCACTCCCAGCAGATACTCTTGAGCATCATTAGGCATGGCTTCCACCCACCCCACACCCAAAAACCAATTTCAGAAGCAAATAGTTATAAGCTTCTGGTGTGTAGCCTTCGGCACTGAGGATTCATACGGCAACAACCCATTTCTGTGTCTGTTTCTCCATGTCCATCCTGAAGGAAGCATAATGACTCACTATATGAGTTGGGAAGTGAGCCAAATTGAAATCAGTAGTGTTAAGGGATCAACTAAATTAGGATGATGGCTGGGGCTATGGGAGAGTTCAGGGAGGAGGAGAAACCTGAGGTTTAGGGGTCATTATAGATGAAATATTTGTATGCCTTTCTGCCCCTACATGTGTGTGTTGAGATCCAGAATCATGGAGAGTGATCATGGGAAGTGATTAGAGTAAGAGGGTAGATTCTCATGAATGGGTTTGGTGCTCTCTCTCCATATATATGTACATACACATATATACATACATACATATATACATATATATATGTACACATACATATATATTGAAACCCAAGAGTCTGACCTCACCATATTAGGACAGAGCAAGAAGAAATCTGAGTCCAAATTTGAATTCTCATTGGGTCAGAGTAAGCAAAACCTTACTTTGGACATTCCAGCCTTCAAGACCAGAGAAATAAGTTCCTAGTCAAAGGCACTTTGTTGTTTAATTTCTTATTGCTCTTTACCTCTCTTTTTTTCTTCTCTCCTCCCTTTCTTCTCCATCTTTTCTCCTCTCTTCTTTCTGGTTGTGTACTTCTGAATTCTAAATCTTGTGGAAGTTGGCTGTTGTTATGATTATTAGCACCATTGGATTAAAAAAAATTTCCTTCTAGATTGTCTTATCTCCACTAAAACCATCTCACCTGTTCTCTTAGGTCAAGAAGCTGTAAAGAATTCTAAATGGAAATGTAATAGAAACCTTACTTGGAGACACATATATAATAAAACCCTCCTATTACCACAGTAAGAAAATAAAAAAGGTGAAACTAATTTAGGGCTGGGTACTAAGAATTAAACCCAGGGCCTCCAACAGGACAAGCAAGTGTTCTACTATCAAGCTATATCCCTGGTCTTCTATTAATTTTAATAATAAGCTTTACTTAATATAAGATATTATGTTGTAATAAGATAATATTATCATTAATGTGAAATTATTCATTCTTTTTTGGTAGTAAGTCTTCAAAATCTGGAGTGTGTGTATTTGGCACTGTTCATGTTCTGGTCCTGAACTAATCTCATTTCAAGATCTCAGTAGCTACATGTAGATACCAGCTGTGGGATTAGACTATGGTGGGCTGGGGGTGTAGGGGGACTCCCCATCTGTTCCAAGTCATGTTATTCTCTTAGGAAACTAAGCTTCGAGTAGCACTCCTGGGAAATGTGGAGGAGGCTGATTGCCAGGGAGGGAGGTTGCACAGCTCTGTGGACTAACACTTCACCTGCAGCTCATTCAGGGGCCACAGGAGCCATTTTGCAAGTCTTTAGAATTCCTATTTTCTTTCTATGACTGTCTATGATGCTTTTTATAACTTTCCTTTTCAAAATTCCAAATGAGTAATGCTTATTATTTATTTTATTATTTCACTATATTATATTTACCTATTTATATCTATATATTTATATTTATTTATTATTGATTAGTTTTACTTTTTAATAAAACAACCCCCATTTTGCTAGATTCACTTCAAAAGTGTAGCTTCAGTTTTATTTTTTTCATAGGGGCTACTCCCCTCCTTCTATGATCCTTAGGCAGCTGGTGGGCCACCTTTGATAATGATTGGATTCCGTAGTACCCATGGGCCATCAGGGTCATCCCAGTGGTATTTGAAAGTGTCATGCAGTTGATGCCAGGAATCCAACTAGGGGTTTTGCACCTAGTAAGCATGTTTCCTGCTATTTGTGCAATCTTTCTGGTCCCTGAAATTGCTTTTTAATTTACTTTTAAATGAGCCATTGCCTTTTAAATGATCCTCCTCTGTCCTCACATGCATGGGCTAAAACTGAAGTAGTCACAGGTAGTTGACAGACAAGAAAGAAGAATCTGTCAGTTCTTCCATACAGACCTTTAAACTAGCTTTGGTGGGGCAGGATGTTTATTATCAGAATCAGGGCCAGGCCTAATCTGCTATGATGCAAACACAGAAAATCCCAGGCACATTCTTGTCTTTTCTGGGTCCCAGGTTGAATGACACAACAAAAAAAGGGAGGCTTTCCAGTGGTCTCGGGTGCATTGGTGGAGAAAAATAAAGGTCAGACTTAATACCTAAGCCAAAGTCAACAACAATAGAATCAAGAGACCCAAGCTATAATAATCTAAACTTAAAATGGACCTGCTACACTGGAAGGCCAGGAGGCTCAGAGTGGAGGTATGGGATGTATGCTGGGAACTTTGATGGAGGGAGGTCAACATTGGTAGTGGGAATGGCCCTAATTCACTCTCACTGTATGCCAGAAATTCAACTATGCAGGATTTGTAATTCACAATGGTCTCAATAAAAATTTAAAAAAGAAAGAGAGATATGTAGTAAGGGTGAATGGGAATAAAAGTGAGAGGAAGGCACCAAAAAAAAAAAAAAGAGGGGGCCTTTTAAATAAACACACCCAAAGATAATCAGCCCATTGGAGGGGGGGTTAAGTCTTGGCACAGAAACTTGTTTTCTAAATCTTGTTGAAGGGGTCCTCTCTGTTCCACCCCCAGGGAGGTAGCAAAAGGCTGGACTTCTCTCTAATTCACTGCTCTGTTGTCTGGCCTGGCCCAGTACCCAGCCCAAAAGGGGCGTCAGCTATGTTCACTGAGAACATTGTATATGAAGCATGTCTTAGTCCTGGCTAACAGCCTCTGGCCTGCCTGGACTTATTCCTTCCACATGATGGAATTTTTCCAATAATCCCCTTAGATGGGTTTCATTCTTTTAGGGCTGGGCTCTCTACTATGTTCTGCTCTGAAAAAGAGGAGATCCAGACAATCTGGTGAGATATAGACCACCCCGGCAATGTCCCTTTCCTGGGAGACAATGTGGATAGAGTTGACAAAGCCAAGCAGGTTTGTCGCATTCCACCCCCACCCCCAACAACAACAAAAGTTTCAAAGGGTGACCAGAGAGCTTCAAAGGGTGACCAGGCCTTCCCAGTTGGTGTCATGCCAATGGGTTATCCTCCACAAAATCTTAATCTTCAATTAAGAAGATAATAGGATTAAGAAACCTTTCCAAAATGCAAAGGTAATATTACTGTAATATGAGTCAATGAACTTTTGCCTTACTCTGACTCTTTCCTGGTTATTTTGTTGGGTCCTCCAGGTGTGTGAAACCAGGCATCAAAGGTCTCCAGGTTCAGAAGCCCGCTGACTTCTGTTCTCATTCCAAGGGAGTTTGTCTTCATGTGCTGTCAATTTGCAGTGCAAGTTCCCACCTGCACCATCCTTCCTGTTCCTCTGATAGGGCACTCCTCTTTACTGTCTTTTCCCGTCTTTCATCTCCTGTCTGCATTGCCACATTTTAGCAACTAAGGGTCTCCACCCTTCCCCCCACATACACAGATCCAGCATATATTCCCTCATCTCCACATTCTTCCAACTCCTTAGATCTCATCTTCCCAACTGGAAACCAAAGTGTGCAGACCTGGCTATTCTAAGGATGTTAGGGCCACCTACTCAGCCTATCCTTTCTGAGGAATGGTTTCCATCCCAAGAGGCAATGCAGGCTGTACAAGAAGTTAGAAATATTACCTTTACAAAGCTCCCCAAGGCTGATATGGGTGTGGAGGGGGAGTACAGCTTTCCAAGGAAGAAACTTTCCCCTACTAAAGAAGCTTGATGGGTCAGAACAACCCTCAGTGGTGATCAGAAACTCCATGAGCTTCTCTGATGGGAACTAGGCCCAAAAGGGTGAGATAGGATGAGGAGATAAGTAGGTAAAAAGGTGTGCTTTGAATGGGGCCAGGGAGGATGAGGGACATGGGAAGATCCTAGGAGACAGAGTGACTATGGCACCTATAAGGTGAGGGGCAGATAAGTGATGTCCTATACAATGATATTAACTTAGCCATCTAAGGTGAGAAAGTTCCAATCAGTTGAAAAAGGGAGGGGAAGTTCCAGGAAATGGTGTGATATTAAATTTCTGTGGCAAATTGACAAGATGTAGTGCCTAGTATTGGGTCATACACAGTGTAAATGTTGCTGTACATCTGTGATGAACATGTCCATTCAGCTGGTATTAAGTTGTGGATACATAGGTGTGTCTTGAATTAGTTGAAGGTCGTGAGAGCTAAAACTAAGGTATTCTTGAAGAAGAAACTTTTAATGCTTCAGAATTTTAAAGTAAAGTGGACAGAGGGCAAGTACGGGGTGAAGGTGCTTGCCTTGCACTTGAGCTACCTACCCAGCAAGGGAAATTATCCCTTGCAGCTCAAGTTTTTGGGAAGCTGTGCATCTCAGACTGGAGTCTGAGGAAAGCATGCTGGGAACAGGGGCAGAGGGAGTCAATGCTGGTGGTGGGAATTGCCCTAAGATTCACTGTCACTATGTACCTTAAATATACCTGTTTTGACTTGTAATTCATATTGGTCTCAATAAAATTTAAAAAAATGGTGGAGGTAAGGAAAGCATGCTGGGAACAGGGGCAGAGGGAGTCAATGCTGGTGGTGGGAATTGCCCTAAGATTCACTGTCACTATGTACCTTAAATATACCTGTTTAGACTTGTAATTCATATTGGTCTCAATAAAATTAAAAAAAATTTAATTGATGGAAAGGCTGAAAAATAATGTGGGGGTTAAAGCCTTTAATATGAAGTAATAATAAGAATATCCTTAGATCCCTGGAGGTAAACCAATCTGGTAGGGTGAGATTGTAGGAAGGTGACATTGAATTCTTGGGAAGCAATGAAACCAAGATGTGACTAAAAGTTACTCTAATACCTGAAAGTATCAAAAGCATTAAGGTCATTCTTTTTTTTTTTTTTTTTTTTTTGATTTTGGGTCACACCTGGCAGCACTCAGGGTTACTCCTGGCTCTATGCTCAGAAATCACTCCTGGCAGGCATGGGGGACCATGTGGAATGCCAGGATTCGAACCACCATTCTTCTGCATACAAGGCAAATGCTCTACCTCCATGCTATCTCTCTGGCCCCATGGTCACTCATTTTTGTGGAAACAGGAACTGAGGCCTAAAATAAGGAGAGACAAGGGATCAGAATTGAGGGTGTGAGAGGATACAAGTTTTTTAAAAACAAGTCTCTGTAAAAAAAAGTCTCTGTGTGTAAATATGTGTATACATTCATATGTAGGTGATTTATAAAAACATAAACATGGATATACACATGTAAGCACATATTTGCATCTTTGCACATTGGTATATATTTGTACACACAGATATGTGTATACTTATATATATGTGCATATATAGTGTGTGTGTGTGTGGCTGTGTGTATAACCCTATTGCTATTTCTCTCACCATTTCCTACTAAGGCAGGTTCACGTGCAAATACCTCAAGAAATGAGGTCTATTTGGGTCTATTTGAGAACTGTGGAAGGCCTTTTGGACTGAGAACAGTATTCATAGCATAAGGAGCTTTGGGAAAAGTTGGCAGGTCAGATTGTAAAAGCACCCCACACACTGTACCTTCAAGCCCAGGTGACTGTGTCTGAATCAGGGTGTGCATGAAATAATCCAAACCAGGCTGAGGGTGAAACACATGTAGTCTGGCAGTCTTCTACTTAGTCTGGAGCCCGCTGCCTGCCACAACTTCCATTTTTATTGAGTACAGAGACCACCTCTGGGTGGGGCAGTAAACCCACCCAGGTTTACAAGTAATCATAATCTTTGTTTTGGGTGAAACCAAGGTACTGTATGTTGGGTTACACCTTATTTTACCTAAAACAAAGTTTATCCCTTTATCTGTTTGTTTACAACTTGGTTTCACTCAAAACAAAGATGGTCTTACTCGTAAACCTGAATGGGTTTACTGCCCCACCCAGGGGTGATCTCTGTACTCAATAAAAACAGTAGTTCTGGCAACCATGGAGCTCCTGACTAGGTAGAAGATTGCCAGACTGCACGTGTTTCACCCTCAGTTTGTCTGAATTGTTTCTTGTGTGACTCTAATTCAGACATGTCACCTGCGCTTAGAGATATGGCACATGGGGTGATTTTACAACTGTAGACAAACAGATACAAAAAAACAGGGATAAACTTTGTTTTAGGTAAAATAAGGTGTAACCCAGTAGTCAGATCATGTCAGGATCTGGAAGATGCATTCATATTTTTGTGCTTTATTCTCTGCTTAAAGGAAACCACCAAAAAAAAACAAAACAAAATAAAAACAAAAACCAGTTATTGTGAAACATAACTTTCTCTTTGGTGTACTCTTTGGTTAATCTCTTGCCTAACAGAGAAATCAGGTATACCTCACATACTGCATGAAAGATATCCTTTAGTTGGGAGAGATAATCTTTCCAGGAAACAGAAGCAAGTGGGTGTGGGAATTTGTCCCCCTCACAAAAAAAACTCAGGGTTGGGTTGGGATACAATCTTGGGTAATATAGTGTCAGTCTTAGAAGGCAAAGGGTTTACAAGTGTGCAACCAAGCAAAATAGAACAGCAGTAAAAAATGGAGCAGATGACAAATGTCTCCAGCAGCACCTGTGTACAGAATAAGACTGTTTAGGGTTTGCGAGAGGTAAGAGCAGCCTGGGAAAAAATAAAATAGGGACTGTCAAAAACTCTATTTTTTTGTTTGTTTCGTTTTGTTTTTGTTTTTGGGCCACACCCAGTGATGCTCAGGGGTTACTCCGTACTATGCATTCAGAAATTGCTCCTGGCTTGGAAGACCATATGGGACACCGGGGATAGAACCCAGGTCTGTCCTGGGTCAGACACATGCATGCAAATGCCCTACTGCTGTGCTATTGCTCCGGACCCATGAACTCTATTTTTTTTTTGGCCACACCCAGCAGCGCTTAGGGGTTCCTCCTGACTCTAAGCTCAGAAATCGCTCCTGGCTGGCTCGGGGGACCATATGGGACGCCGGGATTCAAACCAACGTCCTGCATGCAAGGCAAACTCCCTACCTTCATGCTATCTCTCTGGCCCCATGGACTCTATTTTTTTAAATATCTTTATTTAAACACCTTGAATACAAACAAGATTGTGGTTGGGTTTCAGTCATGTAAAGAACACCCCCCTTTACCAGTGCAACATTCCATTCACCAAAGTCCCTAATCTCCCTCCTCCCCACCCTATCTTCGCCTGCACTCTAGACAGGCTTTCTACTTCCCTCATTCTTTCACATTGTTATGATAGTTCTCAATGTAGTTATTTCTTCTTCTTCTTCTTCTTCTTCTTCTTCTTCTTCTTCTTCTTCTTCTTCTTCTTCTTCTTCTTCTTCTTCTTCTTCTTCTTCTTCTTCTTCTTCTTCTTCTTCTTCTTCTTCTTCTTCTCTTCTTCTTCTTCTTCTTCTTCTTCTTCTTCCTCCTCCTCCTCCTCCTCCTCCTCCTCCTCCTCCTCCTCCTCCTCCTCCTCCTCCTTCTTCTTCTTCTTCTTCTTCTTCTTCTTCTTCTTCTTCTTCTTCTTCTTCTTCTTCTTCTTCTTCTTCTTCTTCTTCTTCTTCTTCTTCTTCTTCTTTGGTTTTTGGGTCACATCCGGCGATGCTCAGGGATTACTCCTGGCTCTCTGCTCAGAAATCATTCCTGGCAGGACGGGGGACCATATGGGATGCCTGGATTCGAACCACCATTGGCCCTGGGTCAGCGCTTGCAAGGCAAACGCGCTACCGCTGTGCTATCTCTCTGATCTCTCTGGCCCCACAATGTAGTTATTTCTTAACTGCACTCACCACTCTTTGTATTGAGCTTCATGTAGTGGACCGGAACTTCTAGCCCTCCTCTCTTTTGTCTCTGAAAATTATTGCAAGAATGTCTTTTATTTTTCTTAAAACCCATAGATGAATGAGACTGTTCTGCATCTATCTCTCTCCCTCTGACTTATTTCACTCAGCATAATAAATTCCATGTACATCCATGTAAAAGAAAATTCATGAACTCTATTTTTAAGGGTGCCTTCCAATAGCAATGTGAAATACACCAGCCTCTACAGAACATTGAAGTGCTTACTAATCATCCTTAATGTCCTTATCAATAATGGTCCACTGATTAGGAAACCTGTGTGCAGAATGATATTTTTTTAATTTAATAAATGGAATTTTATAAAAATAAATGATCTTTTATTGACTAAAAGGCCATTTATAAAATAAATAATATATTTTCAAATGAATGGCCATATTTATTGAATAAATGAGACCACTGATGAATGCTCAGGAGACCCTAACACATGGATCATGTATGTTTCTTTCCTTATACATTTGTTCGTCTTATTTTCTACTACTGACCCATCTGGACAGTAGTTGGCAATGGACAATCCAGTTGGCATTAGACAAGTGGGATTGTTGTTTTTAGATCACAGGTAGCTTCAAGCCTTCAGATGACTCCACAGATACTGGTTCAAAAGGATCCATCTGAATCTGCAGCTGGAGACCTACAGGTTCATTCCTCAACTCGTTCTGAGCAGTCTAGATGTATTACAGGCAAACAGGAGGGACCCTAAACTCCTCTCCCCACTTTGGCATGATCCTACTAGTGCCCTCTCACAGATAATCCACCACTGAATCCTAACAACAAACTTCAAGATGAGTCCTATGTTTCTCAGTATCTTACTTATGACAGGTGACTAGTTTGAGTTGGCTCTTAAAGAAGTGTCTTCAGCGTCCACGATCAGGGCACACAACACTCAGCCCTCACTATCTGCATCTGAGAACAGACAGAAGTTGTGTCTAAGGATGAGAAGCTGCACAAGGTGAAGGGAAGTGGTAAAATGAACCCTACTTAGTAACATTATCTATGACTTGGGGTCTGTTTATTTTATTTTATTTTATTTTCATTTTGGGCCACACCCTGTGATGCTCAGGGGTTACTCCTGGCTATGCATTCCTGGCTCATGGGACCATATGGGACTCAGGGGATCAAACTAAGGCCTGTCTTGGATTGGCTGCTTGCAAGGCAAATGTCCTACTACTGTGCTATTGCTCTACCCCCCCCCCCACACACACACACCTTTTCGCTAGAACAAACAGCTCTATCAATACTCTCAAGCCAATTGGTTTGATTTCTCACATTTCCTGGAAACTTCTTTATGATGCTCATTCTTACTATTCATTCTTAAGGAAAAATCAGGTGGTATGGACAACTTTGGGTTTGTGTCTTCTTCCTGCAGGCTACCGAGGAAGTCCAACTGTGATAGAGTCTTTGATGGGTTGAGGATTAAACCAAGATATTTGTATGATATTCATTCCAGCCACAATTAAACTGGATGGACAGTGCTACCACCCCAGGTCAATAGAGAAAAAGAGGCCAAAGCCCAGATACTAGAGGGAATGTCATGTTTCAGAAATGGTGCCATTAGGTAAAGTTGTTTCTCCTGTTTTCTCTAAAAACTGTGGTGTTGCAATGTATTTGTGTGGTGTTTTGTTGCCAATGTCATGAGCCAATATTTGGATGACTTTTCATAGTCATAGCTGCCTCCAAATATTTGTTTGTTAAACAAATATTAACTTCTTTTATTTCTCTATAAGAGAGTGTCATAGCTTCCATTCCAGGGCTGGGGATAAATTGAATCTTGCAAAACCAAACAGGCTCTGTCAAGTCTAGTTTAAAATCCAGTATCTATGTAAAGTGATATGCATAATACTCTTTCAGGAATAGTACTGTAAACTATAGTGCCCAAGAGAGTAGGGAAGGAAGAAATAAATTTAAAAAAAGTGCCTGCCATGAACAGGAGGGAAACTGGGGACATAAGTTGAGGGGAGTATACACTGGTGAAGAAGGTGATGGACATTAAATTCTAAAGCTCAGTCATGAGTAACCAAGTAATAGTAACTTTGACTCAGTTTTTTGACAAACTATATAAAAATATTTAAAAGCAATGAAAATTACATTAGTTACTCCACTGTCAGTTGACCATATGTGGGTGTCTTCCAAGCGCAGTAGATGGATTGTACTTTTTATTCCTCACTATCTTACTAAGGCAAACATTACTACCTTCCTATTTCTACAGAGAAAACAGACTGAAAGCATTTAGGTACCTCAATGTCAAAGGCTCCAATGCCAGTACCAATAAAGCTAAGTTTGGGCCCAGGTAAATCATACATCCTGTCCTAAGTCATGTACTATTGTGACTCAACATCATTCCCTTGGATGCAATTGCTCCTCCAGTCTTTGCTCTAAAAGATCCATTTTTATAGCTGATGACTTGCTCTATTATGGCTGCATTCTTTAGATATGAAAATAATTACTTTGTAATGTGATCATATCTACTATTAAGTCTCATTTCTTTCTGATATCCTGTCTATATGGTTATTTCTCTAGTCTCATTTTCTGATACTTTGTATAGACTATCCCAAGTGTATACATGCCTCTATAAAACATGTAACAATTATAAAATCGAGCTATTCAGGTCCAGAGAGATGGTACAGTGAGAGCAGCCTTGTTCTCAGACAGCTTGGGTTGAATCCACCAACCACCACCTGGAGTAATTCCTGAGTGCAAAGTCAGAAGTAACCTCTGAACTTGCTGCGTGTGGTCCAAAAACAAACAAGTAAGCAATAAATAAATAAATAAAATTTAGCTATTTATACATTGAATGTTAAACTTAGAGAGAAGCCCAATACTAATGTAGACAATAGAGATTTCTTCATCTTCATAGATAAATTGAGTAAATAGGAGCAGAGAATTCTCAGGACATAAAAATAAATGCTCCCCTCAGGATGAAAGGCAAGGGTTATGTCGTGACCAGTTGACCATTACAACTCTTTGTGATGTTCCCACCACTCTTTGTCCTGTAGTCTATATGGGTTTGGTGTTGAGTGGGGAGACCAGAAAATCAGGCGACAATGGAGAATGATGTGCAGTAGTTTCTTATAACCTGTATACATTTTGGCTAAAATATGTGCACCTTGGGAGAAAAATCAAGCCACTGAAATAATTGTGAGGCATTATGTGAGTTTAAAAACTGTATCATGCTGTAATAGTACAGCTGGGAAGGCTCTTGCCTTCCATATTGCTGACCTACCTCAGTCCCTGGGGTCTGATATGGTCCCCTGAAATCTACCAAGAGTGGTTCTTTGTGCAAAGAGTAATCTTCATGTATTACTAGATATGTCCCAAAATAGCAAAACATAAACTGTATTACAGAGATCCCTTCCAAATGACTGCCAACCATATATGACTCCAGTCTTTTAGGAGTTTACAATCATTGGAAAGGAGATTCTCCTACTATTGATACCCTTATCAATAGTACATGTTGGTGAATATATACAAGTACTCTGGAGGAGGAAGAGTAAGACCATGAATCAATTTCACAGACCTGAAGAGTATGCAGTTGTTCAACTTATCACACTTCCTTAGAATCCAGAGAATTTGTCTTCTCTAGAATTCCTTGACCCATTGCATAATTAGGCATTATGTGAAACAGATTATTTTGGCTTATAAAATAGATCTGGCAAGATATATTAGGACTTTTCCATTTTCATGTTAATGTGATCTGATGTAAAAGAGTAAACATGTGACAACACAAGCCCTCATTTTAATTTATTTACTTTAAATGTGGTATGGAATGCACTTAAGAAACATTGATAGAAGAAGGTTGACACTAGTGGTGGGATTGACCCTGATTCATTGTATCTGAAACCCAACTATGAAAGACTTTGTAAATGACAATAAAATTATTCTATGTAAAAAAGTTTTGATAAAATTACATTAAATTAAAAAAGAAAATTCATTACATAGTTGATTTTACTGACCATAACACATTTGTTTCCAATTAAGTGAAGCAGTTACTAAAAAAGTATAGAAACAAAAAAATAAAAAGAAAATGGTGTAAAAGAAAAAATTAATAAAAAGTATAGTAACAAGAAAATAGTTTTTTAAAAATAATATCTTTAAGCACCATGATTACAAACATGTTTGTAGTTGGGTTTCAGTCATAAAAAGAATACTCCCCCTTCAGCAGTGCAACATTCTCACCACCAATGCCCCATCTCCCTCCTTCCCCACTCCCTGCCTATATTTGAGACAGACATTCTAAAGACAGACTTTTCTAATTATTGTATTCCCAATGAGGTCATTGGGACATTGGCAGAAGATTTAGTAAGCTCTAGTTGCTAGCTGACCATTAAGCCCCTCATTTTCAATAGCCCTGCCCCATTATGAAACAATTGATGTGAAAACTATGTGTATTAAAAATTTTGTTCAGGAATATTATAAGTCCCAGATGCTTCTTTGGATGGAAAAGAAGAACATAAGTTACTCTGATACAATCACCTTTGACTTGGATGTGGACACTTCTGAGCAGTGTTTTGAAAAATTGCTGATATATTTTTCCAGTATCAACTTAAACTGATATTATTTCATGATATTTAAGAAATAAATACATCCTCTTGTCAAATATAAAATACTTGAATATTTCATATTCTTGTATATTATATTTTACTCAATTAATCTAGTAAATTAAATATGTACTCTTCCATCAAACAGCCTCTACTTGAGAATATTCATTACTGAGAAATTTTATCCTAGCAACAGAAAAAAAGAAAAAGAAAAACATAATCTTTATCCAGGAATTACTGGAGAACTAGACACCTTTCGTGAGGAAATATATGAACTAATGAAATAGGCCTGAGGACAAACCAACCTACCAAACATTTGTTAGGTATTTTCTCTGTGCTTCTAATGTTGTGAAATTGAGGCTGCAGGTCATGACACAGGAAGGAAACAAGCCTTCCTTGACCTCAAGAAGCTCTGACTAGGGGCCAGGCGGTGGCGCTAAAGGTAAGGTGCCTGCCTTACCTGCGCTAGCCTTGGACGGACCGAGGTTCAATCCCCCGGTGTCCCATATGGTCCCCCAAGCCAGGAGCAACTTCTGAGCACATAGCCAGGAGTAACCCCTGAGCGTTACCGGGTGTGGCCCAAAAACAAACAAATTTAAAAAAAAAAAAAAAAAAGAAGCTCTGACTAAAGACCATTGGGTAAGATGTTGGAGTCAACCACAGAGGCCAGGATGGAGCTTGGGGGAACATGGATACTGATAGAGTAAGTAGAAAAATAGAAATTGCAAAACCACATGAAAAGCAGATAAGGAAGAGGGGACAAGGAGGCACAGGATCCCAAAGAAGAGTGTATTTTAAAAAGGAGTGGTTGGACCGGAGAGATAGCATGGAGGTAAGGCGTTTGCCTTTCATGCAGAAGGTCATCAGTTCGAATCCCGGCGTCCCATATGGTCCCCCGTGCCTGCCAGGAGCAATTTCTGAGCATGGAGCCAGGAATAACCCCTGAGCACCGCCGGGTGTGACCCAAAAACCAAAAACCAAAAAAAAAAAAAAAAAAGGAGTGGTTGAGCATGGCCAAGAGGGATCAATCTGCTAGGTCAAGAACACTGAGCTAAAGAGGGATCATTGGATCCAATGGTGCCAAGGTATAGAGACTTTGGAGACAAGCTGTTTAATTAGTATGGTATGAATAAAGGCCAGTTTGAAGAAGGTTGAAGACTGAATAGGTTATGTGAAGCAACTAAAGTCAACAGTTCATGAATTATAAGCTGATAGAAACATTACTTTGGCTTTGTTAACATTTCAATGCCCTACCTCTATGTGCCGACTGATATGTTGTCACATCACAATCAATGATGCATTGCTTTTGAAAGAGAGCTGCTGAAGCCTGGAGTGTCTGTCTCAACATATCCCTCAACACAGCCTTTAAGACTGATTCCTGAGCACAGAGCCAATAATAAATCCCTGCACATCACAGTGTGGACTCAAACACCATCCTCATCACACAGGCACATAAAAGGTGAAAACATAATTAAGGCACAAACCTATGGTGGAACTTTATGCAGGATCCCAAGGAGAATCAGAGAATGGAAGTTCATGCACCTGTTCCACTCAAGGGCAACTGGGCCTAGGGGGTGGGCGAGGGGGAGCAGCTATAAATGGAATATGTGAGCAAGAACATGTGAATAAGACGATGCAAGTACAAATGTGTCTGTGGGTACAAGTTTGAGTGTTTTAAGTTCCAAAGTACTGACAGTAAAAAAGAGGTAACTTTGGTAGATCCCTTATATTGCAGTTAGTGGGTCCCATTACCCCTGTTTTTGAGAGGTTCCCCTACACTTTAAAGGCCTCTCAAGTGCTCTATTTCAGCATTTAAGGGGCTTTGTAGAACTTCTACTCCCTCTAACTTCATAGGAAACTTTCACTGTCCCCTTTGGAAATTCAAATTGTGTATGAAAAGTGCACCCACCCAGAACTATACTTGAAGAAGTTTTTGAAAACATTATCCAATAGACCAGTTGCTCATATAAAAACTCTAGGGGCCAGAGTGATAGCTCAGTGAGTAAGGATGTAAGTAAGCATGCCTTGCATGCAGCTGGCCCAGGTTTGATCCCTGGCATTTCATATGGTCTCCTGAACCTGCCAAGAGTAACCTTTGAGTACTGCCAGGTGTGTTTCTCCCCCCACCCCAAGAAAAAGAACTCTATAAAAACCTGAGAGGTGCTAAGTGAATGCTTTGCATTGAAGAAGGTTGGGTTTTATCCTCATCCTTCATCAGAGTGGCCCTCTGAACATCACCAAGAGTAACCACTTTAGCATTGCCAGGTGTGGCTCCCAAACTCTCCTCAAAAAAAAAAAAACTCCCCATAAATGTATGACTTTCCCCCCTAGAAATGTCTACAAGTGAACTAGATGGTATAAGCTTACATTTAAATATGTGTTGCATTTAAGAGCAGTGTAAAACATTTAATAGCTTCTCTAGGTGTCACCGTATATTCAGATGAATCATAGGCCTGTTCAGAAAGGCCTAGTAGGAAGATGAACTGCTAGTGTAAACTCCTCTCTGCTCTAGCTCCATAAAATGTAAAGGCACTACCTGGGAGCTGAACAGATAGCATGCAGAATCTGAGACCCAATCCAAGGTTGTTGAATTATATTGTGAGTTTTAGCAAGACACCCTGGTGATTCCACTAGTTAAAGATGATTGAGAAGTGTCTGGCAGGGGAGGAGATAGTCATGGGGATGTTGTATCTCACAGAACTGGTGCTGCTGCTCAATGGCCTCACCTAGTAGTGCTGTAGGTTTTCTCCTCATCAGTCTTGATGCCACTAGAATTCTGGCTATAATAAGAGTCATAGAAGTCTGGCAGGTATTCTACAGGTGGAAAAGACTAGAAGTTAAGAAATCTGGGTGAAACCAGACAGAGTGAGCATCTTTGGCCCAGCTCTCCAAAAGTAGCTCTTTCAATTGGCTTTATGATTTAAGGTTGCATTTAAGATTTGCTGAGTATATTGAGATCAACAACAGAGACTGAAAAATACTGCAGACAATGACCGGGATTGGACAAACTAGTTTGCCTGGAGCCTAGAAATGGTCTTATGTTAGGAAACTTCAGGGGTAGGGCCTCCTTGTACTTAGGTCAAAGTTTTTCCTTTCCATGACCCCCATACTTTGGTGGGTCCATGCAAACAATAATTGCCACACTAACATTGTTTTTACAGTGCTCCTTTGACTCCAAATCTTTAAGAAACCACTAATAAAAATATCTGGAACTGCAAAAAAAAAAAAAAGGTTTACATAAGATTTGCTAGAAAAACTTCTGTTCAGAGTCAATAATTATTCTTAACTCATACACAGAGCAAGACAGTGTCGTGTGAGAGGAGCAGAGGGTGGCTTGGTTCAGGAGTTACCTGTACTCTCCACACCTCAGGAACAATTGACCTTCAGTGCTGAGGTGGTTTCCACCTGCACTAGATCACTTTGTCTAATAGCTATTTATTCCCTTTGTACACCAGCATATTTTGGTTGGGGTGATTGGCTCAGTCTCACAAACCCTGACTTTGAGGATTGTTTTCAGTATTAAATAAGATTATATATTCACAATGGTTCTTTTTGTCTCACTTATTTTCCTGTTGATGTCAAAAAGGGTTACCTATTCCAGTAAGAAATAGGATTTAAAAAAAATAAAGACATAAGATTCATTCAGAAAAAAAAATAAGAGAAGAGATGGTAAATTTACTTGCCTAAATCCAAGTCATGGCATCTTGAATAATCTGGGAGGACCTTCCTTTCAGTTTCCTTGGAAGTGGGAATAGATTTATTTCTCATGGGAAAGACAAAGCATATTGGGTCCTTCATTTGCTGGTTTATGTATGCAAGGGCACTTTAGTTCTGGGGCCTCCTGACCTCATTTAAATAGTATTTTGAATATTAATTTTTACAGCATTTAGATGTATTCATTAAAGCTTCATTACAGTCATGCTTATAATCTGAATGGGTCCAGGTTCCAATATAAAGTACGTTAATCCTGGCATTAGCATTCAAGTTCAGTGATAAAACCTGGGAGATCTCTGCCTCCTCTCTCCCAGGAGAGGTGGTATTTTGTCACTGATGGGGTAGAAGCCAAAGACATAACCCCATTGGAGGGGACCAACAATAGGGAAATGAATGGGTCTCCCCACCTAGATTCCAGCCCAGGTACCAAAAGCCTTTATGTCTCAGGTGACCTCAACAGCCTACCACAGAAGGTGGAGAAGAATACAAGCCCAGCCAAAGCCCAACTGAAGAGAAGCTGCTATCAGAACCTCCTGCACCTCCAAAAAACTGATTTTCTTCTAGGTTAATCTCTTAACCCTATTTGCATCAGTCATTATATTGTTGGTTACACTGTGTTTTCTACCTGCATAGATCTTAATAGATATTCTTTTTTTTAATGCCTCACTGCAAACATGTAATTATGTATCCAACTCTAATGATTTAATATTAGTTTGCAGAGTTCCTGGGAAATGCATTATGCTGTTAGATTTTTAATGGTTCTCAGCTATCCTAGCGAATGTTTCCCAGTTGCTGTAATGGTTGGTTGTGTATATTATTTAGCAACTTATTCTCAAATTAAATTTGCAAAATGTTTTAATGCCTTTGTCCACAGAAATCAATGGAAAATGAACTTTGGATACTAGAATCTTATTTCAGAGCTCATTATTAGAATGTTTTAGCAAACTTATTTTAAAACTGTATATATTTATATATCTGCAGAATTGTTCTTATGATTTTGTTTAAAGAAGTTTATGGAAAAGAAACTGTGTACTCTAGACTTACAATGCTCAGTGTAATAATGTATAAGAATTTGTTTTTGAATTATGTGTATCTGCAGAAAAGTTCTAATGCTAATGTTCAGAGAAGTCTATAGTATTTTTTGTGATATGTATGAGACAGGGATATGGAAAAAGCTGTTTGTTTTGAGAATGATATATGCACAATCTAACTTATGACACTTACAGCCAAATCTACCCTCACTAGTAAAGATTCTTAGGAAATAGAAAATTTCCTCACCATCTTCCTTACAGCTAAAATATTTTTTCTTTTTATTTTACCAACTTGTATTGTGCCTATGCAAATTAAAAGCCACTCTGGGGATTTATTTTACATCTAGTGGCAACAGAACAAAACTCATATAGCCCTTCTCAAAAAAAAATTTTTTTTGAACAGAAAGAATGAACGGTTAGTTTACACTCTGCTTTTTCCCAGGGCAAAAGTGTTCCCCAACTTTCTCTTTCTTTTCATCAAGCTCGTTGACTTGTAAAACTCCACTGTATCTCACTCAACCCTTCCCTTCATAGTTGGTTAATAAAGAGGTTTGGGTTAGGCTTGGTGCATGGAGAGAGGTCACGGTGTGAGAAGCTAAACAATTACATGATTCTCTCCAGACTGGCTTGATTTATAAATTCTTCAAGGCTACTCTGCTCCAGAATTGTTCACCCTGGTTGGAAATATGACTCATGAGATGATATCTTTTTTTTTAATTTTTTTTTTAATTTAAACACCTTGATTACATACATGATTGTGTTTGGGTTTCAGTCATGTAAAGAACACCACCCATCACCAGTGCAACATTCCCATCACCAATGTCCAAAGTCTCCCTCCTCCCCACCCGACCCCTGCCTGTACTCTAAACAGGCTCTCCATTTCCCTCATACATTCTCATTATTAGGACAGTTCAAAATGTAGTTATTTCTCTAACTAAACTCATCACTCTTTGTGGTGAGCTTCCTGAGGTGAGCTGGAACTTCCAGCTCTTTTCTCTTTTGTGTCTGAAAATTATTATTGCAAGAATGTCTTTCATTTTTCTTAAAACCCATAGAAGAGTGAGACCATTCTGCGTTTCTCTCTCTCTCTCTGACTTATTTCACTCAGCATAATAAATTCCGTGTACATCCATGTATAGGAAAATTTCATGATTTCATCTCTCCTGACAGCTGCATAATATTCCATTGTGTATATGTACCACAGTGTCTTTAGCCATTCATCTGTTGAAGGGCATCTTGGTTGTTTCCAGAGTCTTACTATGGTAAATAGTGCTGCAATGAATATAGGTGTAAGGAAGGGGTTTTTGTATTGTATTTTTGTGTTCCTAGGGTATATTCTTAGGAGTGGTATAGCTGGATCATATGGGAGATCGATTTCCAGTTTTTGGAGGAATCTCCATATTGCTTTCCATAAAGGTTGAACTAGACGGCATTCCCACTAGCAGTGGATAAGAGTTCCTTTCTCTCCACATCCCCGCCAACACTATTTATTCTCATTTTTTGTGATGTGTGCCATTCTCTGGGGTGTGAGGTGGTATCTCATCATTGTTTTGATTTGCATCTCCCCGATGATTAGTGATGTGGAGCATTTTTTCATGTGTCTTTTGGCCATTTGTATTTCTTCTTTGTCAAAGTGTCTGTTCATTTCTTCTCCCCATTTTTTGATGGGACTAGATGTTTTTTTTTCTTGTAAAGTTCTGTCAGTGCCTTGTATATTTTGGAGATTAGCCCCTTATCTGATGGGTATTGGGTGAATAGTTTCTCCCACTCAGTGGGTGGCTCTTGGATCCTGGGCACTATTTCCTTTGAGGTGCAGAAGCTTCTCAGCTTAATATATTCCCATCTGTTAATGTCTGCTTTCACTTGCTTGGAGAGTGCAGTTTCCTCCTTGAAGATGCCTGTAATGTCCTGGAGTGTCTTGCCTATGTGCTGTTCTATATATCTTATGGTTTTGGGGCTGATATTGAGGTCTTTAATCCATTTGGATTTTACCTTCGTACATGATGTAGCTGGGGGTCTAAGTTCAATTTTTTGCAACTGGCTAGCCAATTGTGCCAACACCACTTGTTGAAGAGGCTTTCCCTGCTCCATTTAGGATTTCCTGCTTCTTTATCAAAAATTAGGTGATTGTATGTCTGGGGAACATTTTCTGAGTATTCAAGCCTATTCCACTGATCTGAGGGCCTGTCCTTATTCCAATACCATGCTGTTTTGATAACTATTGCTTTGTAGTACAGTTTAAAGTTGGGGAAAGTAATTCCTCCCATATTCTTTTTCCCAATGATTGCTTTTGCTATTCGAGGGTGTTTATTGTTCCAAATGAATTTCAAAAGTGCCTGATCCACTACTTTGAAGAATGTCATGGGTATCTTTAGAGGGATAGCATTAAATCTGTATAATGCCTTGGGGAGTATTGCCATTTTCATGATGTTAATCCTGCCAATCCATGAGCAGGGTATGTGTTTTCATTTCTGCATGTCCTCTCTTATTTCTTGGAGCAGAGTTTTATAGTTTTCTTTGTATACGTCCTTCACATTTTTAGTCAAGTTGATTCCAAGATATTTGAGTTTGTGTGGCACTATTGTGAATGGGGTTGTTTTCTTAATGTCCATTTCATCCTTATTACTATTGGTATATAGAAAGGCCATTGATTTTTGTGTGTTAATTTTGTAGCTTGCCACCTTGCTATGTGAGTCTATTGTTTCTAGAAGCTTTTTGGTAGAGTCTTTAGGGTTTTCTAAGTAGAGTATCATGTCATCTGCAAACAGTGAGAGCTTGACTTCTTCCTTTCCTATCTGGATTCCCTTGATATCTTTTTCTGGCCTAATCACTATAGCAAGTACTTCCAGTGCTATGTTGAATAGGAGTGGTGAGAGAGGACAGCCTTGTCTATGCCAGAATTTAGAGGGAAGGCTTTTAGTTTTTCTCCATTGAGGATAATATTTGCCTCTTGCTTGTGGTAGATGGCCTTAACTATATTTAGAAAGGTTCCTTCCATTCTCATCTTGCTGAGAGTCTTGATCAAGAATGGGTGTTGGACCTTATCAAATGCTTTCTCTGCATCTATTGATATGATCATGTGGTTTTTATTTTTCTTGTTATTGATGTTGTGTATGATGTTGATAGATTTACGGATGTTAAACCATCCTTGCATTCCTGGGATGAAACCTACTTGATCGTAGTGGATGATCTTCTTAATGAGGCATTGAATCCTATTTGCCAGGATTTTGTTGAGGATCTTTGCATCTGCATTCATCAGCGATATTGGTCTGTAATTTTCTTTTTTTTTTTTGTAGCATCTCTGTCTGGTTTAGGTATCAAGGTGCTGTTGGCTTCATAAAAGCTATTTGGAAGTGTTTCCGTTTGTTCAATTTCATGAAAGAGTCTTGCCAGGATTGGTAGTAGTTCCTCTTGGAAAGTTTGAAAGAATTCATTAGTGAATCCATCTGGGCCTGGGCTTTTGTTTTTCGGCAGACATTTGATTACCGTTTTAATTTCATCAATGGTGATGAGGGTGTTTAGATATGCTACATCCTCTTCCTTCAGCTGTGGAAGATTATAAGAGTCCAAGAATTTATCCATTTCTTTCAGGTTCTCATTTTTAGTCGCGTAGAGTTTCTCAAAGTAGTTTCTGATTACCCTTTGAATCTCTGTCATATCAGTAGTGATCTCTCCTTTTTCATTCCTAATACGAGTTATCAAGTTTCTCTCTCTCTTTCTTTGTTAGTTTTGCCAGTGGTCTATCAATCTTGTTTATTTTTTTCAAAGAACCAACTTCTGCTCTCGTTGATCTTTTGGATTGTTTTTTGGGCTTCCACTTTGTTGATTTCTGCTCTCAGCTTTGTTATTTCCTTCTGTCTTCCTATTTTGGGGTCCTTTTGTTGAGCACTTTCTAGTTCTATTAGCTGTGTCATTAAGTTACTCAGGTAAGCTCCTTCTTCCTTCCTGATGTGTGCTTGCAAAGCTATAAATTTTCCTCTCAGTACTGCTTTTGCTGTGTCCCATAAGTTCTGATAGTTTGTGTCTTTATTGTCATTTGTTTCCAGGAACCTTTTTATTTTTATTTATTTATTTATTTATTTATTTATTTATTTATTTTTGGTTTTTGGGCCACACCTGGCGTTGCTCAGGGGTTACTCCTGGCTGTCTGCTCAGAAATAGCTCCTGGCAGGCACGGGGACCATATGGGACACCGGGATTCGAACCAACCACCTTTGGTCCTGGATCGGCTGCTTGCAAGGCAAACACCGCTGTGCTATCTCTCCGAGCCCCAGGAACCTTTTTTATTTCCTCCTTGATTTCATCTCGGACCCACTGGTTATTGAGTATGAGGCTGTTTAACTTCCAGGTGTTAAAGTGTTTCTTCTGAGTCCCTTTGGAATTCACAAATAATTTCAGAGCCTTGTGGTCAGCGAAGGTAGTCTGCAAAATTTCTATCCTCTTGATATTATGGAGGTATGTTTTATGTGCCAGAATGTAGTCTATCCTGGAGAATGTCCCATGTACATTGGAGAAGAATGTGTATCCAGGTTTCTGGGGATGGAGTGTCCTATATATATCCACTAGGCCTCTTTCTTCCATTTCTCTCCTCAGGTCTAGTATATTCTTGTTGGGTTTCAGTCTGGTTGACCTATCCAGTGTTGACAAAGCCGTGTTAAGGTCCCCTACAATTATTGTGTTGTTATTGATATTATTTTTCAGATTTGTCAACAGTTGTATTAAATATTTTGCTGGCCCCTCATTCGGTACATATATGTTTAGGAGAGTGATTTCTTCCTGCTCTACATATCCCTTGATTAATATAAAATGTCCATCTTTGTCCCTTACAACCTTCCTGAGTATAAAGTTTGCATTATCTGATATTAGTATGGCCACTCCAGCTTTTTTATGGGTGTTGTTTGCTTGGATAATATTTCTCCAGCTTTTTATTTTGAGTCTATGTTTGTTTTGACTATTCAGGTGCATTTCTTATAGGCAGCAGAAGGTTGGAATGAGTTTTTTGATCCATTTAGCCACTCTGTGTCTCTTGACTGGTGCATTTAGTCCATTGACGTTGAGAGAAAGAATTGTCCTGGCATTTAATGCCATCTTTATATCGAAATTTGGTGTGTCTTTTGGTTAGTCTTGTCTTAAATTAGATCTTTCAGTTTTTCTCTTAAGACTGGTTTTGTGTCTGTAAAGTTTCTGAACTGTTTTTTGTCTGTGAAACCATGTATTCTTCCTTCAAACCAGAAAGTGAGTTTTGCTGGGTATAGTATTCTGGGTGAAGCATTCATTTCATTCAGTCTTGTCACAATATTCCACCACTGCTTTCTGGCACTGAGTGTTTCTGGTGACAGGTCTGCTGTAAATCTCAAGGATGCTTGCTTGAACATAATTTCCCCTTTTGATCTTGCTGTTTTCAGAATTCTGTCTCTATCTGTGGGATTCGTCATTGTGACTAGGATGTGTCTTGGGGTGGTTTTTCTGGGGTCTCTTTTGGTTGGTACTCTTCTAGCATGCAGAATTTGATCACATATATTCTTTAGCTCTGGAAGTTTCTCTTTAATGATGTTCTTGACCATTGATTCTTCCTGGAAATTTTCTTCCTGGATCTCTGGGACTCCAATGATTCTTAAGTTGTTTCTGTTGATCTTATCATAGACTTCTATTTTCATCTGTTCCCATTCTTTGACTAATTTTTCTATTGTCTGCTCATTTGCTTTAAGTTTTTTGTCCAATCTCTCCTGCTGTATGGAATTGTTATGTATCTCATCTTCCACAGCACCAAGTCTATTCTCAGCTTCTGATACCCTGTCCCAGAGTTTATCCATTTTGACATTCACTTCGTTTACTGAGTTTTTCAGGCCTGTTAGTTGACATGTTATTTCAGTTTGGAGTTTTGTGATTTCTGTCTTCATATTTTCTTGGTTCTTATTAGTGTTCTGTTCAACTCTATCTATGGTTCCTTTGAGTCCATTGAGCATCTTCCATATTGCTAGTCTAAAGTCCTTATCTGAGAGGTTGATCAGTTGGTTGGTCATTATCTGATCATCAGAATTGTCATCTTCATTCTCTATGTCTGATGCTGGCCTGCGTTGTTTCCCCATTGTCACACTTGTATTGTGGGTTTTTCTACGTGTTGTGGTGGTATTCATTGGCTATATGATGCAGGCAGCACACTCCTCTGGCTCCGCCCTTTCTGGATGGGCTGACTTGCCTCCAAGGGAGGGGAGTCCTCCGTGGATGAAGCCTCACACTGGATCAAATCTTAGGCCCGAGCATGCAACAGAGAAGACAGTCTGGAGAGAAATGCTTGCTTCTGTGATATAGCACAGTTTTTAGTGTGATTTTTTTCTTCTTGTTGCGTTGGTGTTCTTTTCTTAGAAAGAGTGCACGGCCTCGTAGCGAAGTGAAGGGTCCGTGCTCTGCTGGAGCCTCTTTTCGGCCCACTCCCAAGAGTTTCACGCAAGAGGACAGTAGACAAACATACACAGGTAGCACTCACAGTTTTTCACAGTTGGGCCCCACTGGGCAGGCATTATTTCATGGATTTTCCCAGCCTGATGTCACAAACAGGGGACCGGCTTCTGCAAAAGCTAGCCAGTTTTTATGTTGTGGTGTCCCGCCCTGAATATGGCCTCTAGGAGAGCGAGTTTTTTGGAGCCTCTTTTTGGCCCACTCCCAAGAGTTTCACGCAAGAGGACAGTAGACAGACATACACAGGTAGCACTCACAGTTTTTCACAATTGGGCCCCACTGGGCAGGCGTAGTTTTGTGGATTTTCCCAGCCTGATGTCACAAACAGGGGACCGGCTTCTGCAAAAGCTAGCCGGTTTTTATGTTCTGGAGTCCCGCCCTGAAAATCTCATGGGATGATTTCACAAGTGTATATGCTTAGTTTACATGCAACTGACCCAATTCTGATCCCTCACATTGCAAAGTCTCTGAAGCATTGGGTGCAACCAACCAGGGACTATCTGAGCAGCACCTGGAGCACTGCTAGGTGCAGCCTGGGAGTTCTTGAGCACATAGTACACATAGTGTTTGAGTGTCCACATAATCTCTATGCACTGCAGGGTGGCCAGGGTAAAAGCCTGGTTCTACAGGGCCTTAACAGAACTGCATTTTCAGGCCATTCATTGCATTAAAACATGAGCCTGGAAAATCAGAAATCACTGGGAGATACTCCAGGATCTCCTGAGCACTTTTGTCATGCTCTCAAATAAAAATATTTCTCCAAACGGATCTTAAACTAAATGGGATCAATGTATGAATCTATAATGTTATGATTTCTCAAAAGCAGAGCAGAGAATTCTTGAGCAAGTTAAATACCTGGTCAGGTAAAATTTGGAGGGGAGGGATGAAAGAATTCCAAGAGAAAGGGCTTGGCTGAGGACATTCCTGAGACAACTTTGGGCAAGCAAATAAGTATACATATACACTGTTTTGTAAAGTAAGCAAACTAAACTCATTATCCTTATCTGCCTCCAGCTTAACCTCAATTTTGGGTGTGGTGAATAGACTTAAAAATAAGTCTCCAATTATTTTTGGTAAGGTCTCCACTTACTCTCCAAAGTAAGGATTATGTTTTTAAACTATGTAGGCAAGATGAATTGCTGAAACAAATACATGATCATTTGGGGTGATCTAATGCATTGCGGTTGCACCATTTTTTTAAGGTCACATGGGAGGAAACTTCTAGATGCATAAGTAGCTCCTGAAGCCTCATAGTTTAGGCAAGAGTAAAACTCACCTGAGCTGAGTGCATGCAAAGGCCTGCGTTCTATCTTGCCCTGATTCTGCCAGAAGCACCCTGTGAATGCAGAGCCTGGAGTAGCCTCTGAGCACTGCCAGGTATAACACTCCCCCACAAATAAATAAAACAAAAGAGAAAAAGAAAAGAAAAAAAGCCTCATATTTTAGACAGGGAGCTCATGGACAATATATGTTGGATATCCAGATATTTTCTCATCTAAGAAAAAATAATATAGTAGGACTGGAGCAATAACAAAGCAAGTAGGGCATTTGCCTTGCACAATGTTGCTGACTTAGGTTCAGTCTCCAGCATCCCATCTGGTCTCCCAAACCTACCAGGAGTGATTTCTGAGTGCAGAGCCAGGAGTAACCCTTGAGCACTTCTGGGTGAGGCCCCCTCACAAAAACAAAAAAACCCAAAATAGCAATATAGTAAACTCTTAATCCTAGTTTGTAAGAATAGTAAGGTAAGAAACTAGAATTAAAGTGGTTGTACAGGGCAGGTATTTCTAGGCAAAGGAGCCTTCCAGAAATAATGATTAAGGGCACATACTAGTATGACAAAAGCAGCAACATGGGATTATGATTTAAGGTAGTTCTCAAATTGGTCTGTACATTACAACTCTGGTTTTTGTTGTTTGTTTTGGGGTTTGATTTTGTTTGTATTTTGGGGCCACACCAAATGGATGCTTAAGAAACTCTTGGCTCTACATTTAAGAATTTCTCTTGGTGCTTGGGACAATATACAGGATGCACAGGTTGGCCCGGTGGAAGGCAAGCACCCTACCTACTGTACTATCACTCCAGCTCTAGAGCTCTGTTTGCTTTGAGTATCATTTTCATTCAGATCTTTTTTGGTATCAGTAATTGTTCATTGACCAATAACACCATAGCTGCCATGGCAGAAGGAAGCAAACTGATCAAACCAGTAAGTAAACTTTTGGGTCGATAATTTCTTAAAAATTAGTATAAATGGGTTCATCAGACTGGAGTTTTTTTTTTTTTTTTGTGGTTTTTGGGTCACACCCGGCAGTGCTCAGGGGTTATTCCTGGCTCCAGGCTCAGAAATTGCTCCTGGCAGGCACGGGGGACTATATGGGACGCCGGGATTCGAACCGATGACCTCCTGCATGAAAGGCAAACGCCTTACCTCCATGCTATCTCTCCGGCCCCTGAAGATTTTTTTTAAAGACAAGCATTTAAAAAAAAACAAGCATGAAAATATTGACACTAAAATGTCTTTTAATATACAACTGAACATTACCTGAGGAGGGGATGAAAAATCTTTCTTTCTTCTAGTAAGTCAGCAGGTTAAGCTCCTATTTAATTCTATGTGTGAGTGAATGAGTGAGTGAGTGAGAGAGAGAGAGAGAGAGAGAGAGAGAGAGAGAGAGAGAGAGAGAAAGTAGTATAAAGAGTCTTCACATATTTGTTTCTAGAGCTTATCAGAGTCTTGCTCACCAGTTGTCTTTGGAACTGTCTTGTATAAGTTTACTGCTCTAACCTGGACACTGAGACACAATTTCACAAGACCCACAGAAGGCATTTGCCTTGCATGCTGCCTCCCATGACTTGATTACCAATACCCTAACCTCTGAATGCCACCTGGAGTGACCCCTGGGCTCAGAGCCAAGAGGAATCCCTGAACACTACCAGGTATGGCCTCAAACCAGAAACAAAATAAAATAAAATTTTAAATGGCCTATCATTTCCCAAATGGTGTAAAATAATCAGATTTTTAATATTAAAATTGAATTTACAACTTTTTTGGGGGGGGTCACACCTAGCAGTGCTCAGGGGTTACTCCTGGCTCTATGGCCAGAAATTGCTCCTGGCAGGCTCAAGGGACCATATGGGATGCCTGGATTTGAACCACCGATCTTCTGCATGCAAGGCAAATGCTTTACCTCCATGCTATCTCTCCGGCCCCAAAATTAAAACTTCTTTACTATTTTTCAATATATATTGGTTTGGGGTCACACTGGGTGGTGCTTAGGAGCTATTCACAACTCTAGAGTCCTCTCACCAGTGCACAGTGCCCAATGTCCTAGTCCACCAAGCCACCTCCTTGACTAAGACATATTCTGCTGTTTTCTGCACAGTAAAAACATGAAGCTTAAGTAAAATACACAGAAGCATGAAGTATGAGGTTTCTGAGCATGGGGGATGGATGAAAGGAGACTGCTAGATCAGTCTGACCATAGTTGGAGATAAAAATGGAAAGAACATGGGCCGAAGAGATAGTATGGAGGTAGGGTGTTTGCCTTGCATACATAAGGACAGTGGTTCACATCCTGGCATTCCATATGGTCCTCTGAGCCTGCCAGAAGCGATTTCTGAGCATAGAGCCAGGAGTAACCATTGAGCACTGCTGGGTTTGACCCAAAAACCAAAAAAAAAAAAGAATGGAAAGAACATTTCTGCCAGATTGGACCCAACACAAAGGTCTTGGCTGAACTTTAAAACTCTTCCTTGGAGGTGCAATTTCATATTTATGCTGCATAACAAAAGCATTTAATTTGGGAGTTGAACAAATAAGCTAAACCCTGCATGTCCTACATTCTTGGGTAATTGGGTTATGAAAATTCCATCTTTGAGTCGAGTGTGGGATTCCATTGAAGGGCTTAGGAAGGAAAGTAATCAGTGGAGCTTCTTGCCTAAATAATGAGCTGGAAGAGAAAACAAAAAGAGTTTAGAAGTTTCTAGCAACATCTGGTAAAAGTTAAAGGATGAATTAGGTCAGTGATGTCTTCATAACGCTTATTAAGGGATTAGACAGGGAGTGAAAGGAGTTGTGGGAGGAATTTGAGTATATTTTGGAGCATGAGACACTGCAAAAGTAGTCGAGCTAGTTGGGGGCCGAGAAGGGGTAGGTGTTGGATCAGAAGACTTGATATTGGGCAATGTCTGAGCCAGGGGAGAGAGCCAGAGACAGGCTCAACCCTCTGCCTGCTTCTAGATAACTGGATTCTCCTTATCCTCTATGGTGGGGCAGCTGGGAAGGGAGCAAAGATGAGGGGACTGAGCATTGTGGAAGTTTGTGTGTGTATCTTGGCATTCATGTTTGTGATATGTGTGGATATGTGTCTGCAGATGCATGCATATTATATGATGTGGTTGTGTGCTTGCATGTATACTGTATGGAAATGTGTTTAGTGTGTATGAATATGGTATTTGGAGGTGTATTCCTTGTGCATGTATATGTATATAGGTGTGTGGTGTGTGTAGAAATCTGCTGGGAGTGGGGAAACTGAGACTCTCAACCAAGAAAGTACAATTGTCACCTTTCCTTCACTAAGTGTCCCAGAGAAGCACTGATCCTGTTGAGGGAAAAGGTGACCTTGGAGCTTTCTGTGCATGCTTGTTTTCTCTTCAATTCCATCTAAAGGAGGAGTGCTCTGCACATAGTACCCCCCAAAAATCACCCTCTCAAAAACCAAGCTTGGATGGATCATTGAAAGAAATAGGAGCCTGGGCGTCTTCGCAGGTCACACAGCTCAGTGTGTACTTGGGTTGATGTGACCATTGCCTCTATTTTCCTACTGCCCACAAAACCATTCTGTGTGGTGAAGATTTACTCCAGTGACTGGAGGTTCAACAACTATATCCTGAGCCCATAAAGAGTATTAGGATGCATCACCTCTCATCCAAGAAAGTCTGGTTGATGAATTCAACTCTGGTTCTACCATTTCTCACCTGAGTGATCTTGGGTTGTTCTTTCCATCTTCCTAGGCTTTGATCTTGTTAGGGCTTTTTTTTTTTCCGAGGGGAGAGCACAGCTATTACAAAACATGACCTCAAATTTTCATGTACATCAAAATTACTCATAGGTATGTCAAAACAAATTGCTGGATCTCAGCATATAATTTAATACATCTAGGTCTTACAATTCTAATAAATTCCCAGCTGATGCTAATGCTACTGATCCAGGGCCCAGAACCTTGACAACTAGTGACATAACTTATAGTATTTAAAAAGAACTAATGTAAAGACACAAATTGTAAGCAATTAAATAAATCCATTAATGCTTCCCATCATTACTGTGGGGTTGTCATTGCGGTGCAGTGGTTGATAATGGCAAATGATTAGCACTAGAACTTGAACATTCCTAATTGGGATGGGAATTTCCCTAGCACACAGGTCTTTTAGTTATCTGGAGTTGGCTAATCATGATCTTGGACCCTTCTCTGGCTGCTCGTTTGAAACTTTTACTTGACTTCCTTCACCTTACTCACCTGTATTTCCAGTATCTTCAGCAAAGTAGGTACTCTGCTTCTCATAATTCTAAGCATAATGCCTTAAGGGAGCTCCATAGAGCCCAGTATTTGGAGTTGGACAGAATTCTAGAGGTCACCTGCCCCAACTTTCCTGGTATCCAGACATCTGAAATCTAGGTCCCAATCAGCCTTATTTGTTGGCTGGTAGGAAAGCATCTGGGAGGCAGTTATTCTATGCTGGGCAGCTCATGCAGTATGGGGAGTGTGTGGTCTCCCTTCCTCTCATTCTCGTTTTCCAACTAAGCCTTCCATCAGCTTATTAGACTGGTTCTACTTCCTTTCACAGATCTTTAGAACTCTGAGAATGGGGAAACATCCTGAATGTGCTAAGCTATGGTATGAGTAACCTATTCAACTAAAGATGAGGATTCATCTTTTATCATTTATCATTTATCATCATTTATCAGTGATAGAAACTCAAATGTTCGGTTTAAGGATCAGAGCAGTAGTTTATTTAGTTGAGCATATGATTTACATGCAGTAGACCCAGACTTGCTCCTTTGCACTGCCTGATTCCCCCCAACACTACAAGGAGGAGCCCCCGAGCACAGTGCTGGGCACAAAACTGGTGTGACCACAAAACAAAAGCAAGAAAAAGGTCATAAGCTATCTAATTTCTGGTAGGGCAATGGAAATCAAATGTCTTCTTTTCTTTCTTTTTTTAATTTATTTTTATTTTAGGGCCATAGGGCAGTGCTCAGGGGTTACTCCTGGCTCTGCTCTCAGAAATCACTCCTGGCAGGCTCAGGGGACCATATGGTATGCCAGGGATCTAACCGGGTCCGTCCTAGGTTGGCCACATGCAAGGCAAACTCCCTATCACTGTGCTATCACTCTGGCCCCAAACAAATATTTTTCTCATAACTTTTAAAATATCTTCTTTTCCGGTGTGTGTGTGTGTGTGTGTGTGTGTATGTGTGTGTACATAACTTTTCTGGCCTTAAATTTTAGAGACAAAATTTATAATCATCTCTTCAATATCATATTAACTTTAATTTTCTAGCTGTATACATCAATAACAATGAAAAAATTCACTCTTTTGGTTTAATATGAACATAAGACCCAATTAGATATTTTCTAAAGGCATTCAAAGTAATGCCTCCCTTTTTTGTTCCCAGATGTAAAGCTCCTCTGGAAGGCACAACAGTTGTCATATTTTTGGTATTTAAGTTGTAATGACCTATCAATCATCCTACCAGTACTAAGCTGCCCCACGGCAAGATCTGATTGCTCTTTATCCTATCATCTAAATCAAGTGCCTTAATGATATGCATTGAAACTTGCATAATGAAATGCAATATTACTTCAACTTCAAAGATAAAATCCATGTCACTTCTTTAAAAACCAATGTCTCAATAAATTCTATTGACAAATCTATTTTACAGTTTAATTGTTCTTAACTCCTTCGCTATTGAGAAATAGGAAGGATTTTAGACCAGCAGCAGTAAGACTATTGAAGCACCAAGCAACCACTAAAGTTGACTCAGGTACAAAGAAAGTACAGAAAGAATAAAGCTAGCTCCAAGCTCCCTGTCAATGGCCTTTATTCTTCAGACCTGATGGGTACAGCGGTTGCATAGTTTATTCACCTAGAGGGTCTTTTTGATGCCCTCTAAAATTCAAGTTTAAATTCAACTCAATTCTCTCTTGGATTAGGCTGGAGGCTAAGAACTGGACCAAAGAGGATTCCATTCTCCCAGGAATGAATGCTTTGTTCTTCATCACTGCCAGTACAAAATTGCTCAATTTCTTCTACAAGTGCCTCCAGTCCTTTACATAGACACTTCAATAGTATTCCTTGAAATTCCCAAGTTTAAGGCCACCTCACCTATAAGTTAGTCAGAAGCTGACTACAACTCCCAAGAGGTCTCACAGAAAACACAGAAGCAAATAAAAAGAAAATTTCTTCCCTTACCTAGTGCCCTCCATAAAGTAATATATTCATTTATTTGGGGTAGGATGGGAAGAGGCTATAGAAATTTGTTTCTTTATTGATTTGGGAAGAGATATTCAAACAAATATTTTAAATTTATTAAAAGTTCCTTAAAAGAATAATTTGGTTTGGGGACCTGAGAGATAGCAAGAAAGTAGGGTGTTTGCCTTGCGTGCAGAATGACGGTGGTTTGAGTCCTGGCATCCCATATGGACCCCCGAGCCTGCCAGGAGTTTTTCTGAGCATAGAGCCAGGAGCAACCCATGAGCGCTGCTGGTTGTGACCCAAAAACAAACAAACAAACAAAAAGAATAATTTGGTTTTGTCTTCAAACTTAATCAGTGATAGATGACACTGCAAATATATCTGGATGCTCCTAACAAACTGGACATTCTCCTCTATTTGGCAACCCCAGGGTCCTGCAAGTGGTCCCCTGAGATTGCTCTCTTTGAAGCCTTAGTATCAACACCCATACACAGAAAGGAACAACTGAAGGAAAAGAATTCAAGTGATTCCGAGTCAGGGACAAAGCTGAGCATGGCTTTGTGCCAGGGAGCTGAACTTGGGTGTGTGGCTGACCAGGGGAGGTGCTGGACAGTGAGTGATGCTGACCAGCTGGAGTGCTGGTGGAAAAAGCAGTTTTGAGAGATCAGAAAAATAGTACAGCACTAGCTAGGACACTGGCCTTGAAAGAAGCCCACCTGGTGGTAATGCCTTCTAGTCCAGCCCTTATGGAAAACAATATGGATATTCCTCAGAAAACTGGAAATTGAGCTCCCATATGATCAGCTATACCACTCTTAGGGATATACCCTAGGAACATAAAAATCCAATACAAAAATCCCTTCCTTAAATCTATATTAATCGCAGCACTTTTTACAATAGCCAGACTCTGGAAACAGCCAAATGTCCTTCAACAGAGGAATGGCTAAAGAAACTGTGTTACATATACACAATGGAATATTATGCAGCCTATGCTCGCTTCGGCAGCACATATACTAAAATTGCAACGATACAGAGAAGATTAGCATGGCCCCTGGGCAAGGATGACATGCAAATTCGGAATATTAGGCAGCCGTCAGGAGAGATGAAGTCATAAAATTTTTCTATACATGGATGTACATGGAATCTATTTTGCTGAGTAAAATTAGTCAGAGGGAAAGAGAGAGACACAGAATAGTCTCACTCATCTATGGGTTTTAAGAAAAACTAAATACATTAAAATAATTCCCTGAGATGAGGGCCAGAAGGACTGGCTCAAAATATGAAGCTCACCACAAGAGTAGTAAGTGCAGTTAGAGAAATACCTATGCTGAGAACTATCATAACAATATCAGTGAGTGAGGATGTAGAAAACCTGTCTCAAATACAGGCAGGGGGTGGGGAGAGGGAAGAGATGGGGCATTGGTGATGGGAAGTTTGCGTGGTGAAGGGGGATGTTCTTGTTATGACTGAAACCCAACTACAATTATGTTTGTAATCATATTGTTTAAAAAAAGAAATTATTTAATTAAAAAAAGAAGCCCACCTGGGTTTTATCCCTGGCATTCCATATAATCCCCCAAGCACCACTTGAAGTGATTCTTGAGTGCTGAGCCATGATTAATACTTGAATATTGCCAGATGTGACCCCCTCCAAAAGCACCTAGAAAAGGGTGGTGACCATATTCATAGCAGTACATCAAGAGGCAGTTTAAAGACAAATGAAGTTCTTTCCAAATTAATTATTGTTAAAAATAATGATGAACAATAAGCATATGAAAAGTGCTCATCATCATAATTAGGGAGACAAATCAAACCAACTTTGAATGACTATCTCAGGCCAGTGAGATTAGGATGCATCACAAAGTCTGGAAACAACCAGTGTTGGTGAGGTTGTAGTGAGAAAGGAACTCTCATCTATTGTTGGGGGGAATGTCTCAACCTCTATAGAAAACAACATGGATCCCTCTCAATTAAACAGAACTCCCATACAACCTAGTATTAGCACATTTTGGCACTTGCTTCTCAAACACAGAAACACAAAGGATATATACATACCTATTTTTCTTCACAGATATTAGTATAATAGCCAAGATATATATATATATATATATATATATTGGTTTTGGGCCACACCTGTTGACACTCAGGGGTTACTCCTGGCTATGCACTCAGAAATCGCCCCTGGCTTGGGGGCACCATATGGGATGCCAGGAGATCGAACCATGGTCCCTCCTACACTAGCGCTTGCAAGGCAGACACCTTACCTCTAGCACCACCTTCCCAGCCCATAATAGCCAAGATATAGAAACAATCTATAGATAAATGAATCAAGAAGTTGTGATATATATAAACAATGAAAAACTATACTGCTCTAAGAAAATAAAAACAAAATTATGTGATTTTCCAAACATTGGAAAGTCAAAGGATATTTTACTGATAAAGTCAGAAAAAAAAAGGAGAAATAAAAATGATATGTGGGGCTTAAAGATAAGAAACAAGATAACAAGAGGTCAAAGGCAACACAGTGGAAGAACTGGCCCACACAACTGAGTTGGTGGAAGAGAGTTAGAAAGGAGGGAAACAAGTTTTTGTAGGAGATATCTTGGGTGCACTGGTGATGCCATTGAAATTACATGCAAAGGAAAGCATAATCAACAATATTGTAATTTACAGAAACTCAATACATGAGAAAAGTTTGACTTAATTGTTAGTTGAGGGTCTGGGGATATTATTTAGTGGTAGAGCACATGCCTAGCACATATGTGATCCTGAATTTTATCCCTAGCACCAAAATATATACACACACATGAGTTGTTTGAAGCATCATTGCATTATAACATAAATTTTTAGGGCATACCATTAACAATCAACATGTGTATGTACTACATTGAGTTCATCACAAGTCCAGCCTGGTTGTTACCATCCAATTCCCCAATCTTCCCCAATCAATTTTCTTATCTCAGTGTCGCTCTTTTTTTCTGGTAACCATTAATTTTGTCCTTTTTTTTCTCTAATTATTTTATTGATTGAGGTTTTGTGGTCTTTTTAAAATAGGTTCAGGAGTGATTTGTCTCATTTTCTGGATTCAGCTCTTTTCCTTTCTTGATATGTGTCTATAAAACACAGGACTTGTGCTTAATTTAGACACCAGAAAATGACTCCCACATTCTCCTGGGCAGAACATGGTCCTCCAGCCCAGAATGCAGCACTGGTTGGTTCAAAATAGAAGGTTTCAGGGGTAGAAAGTAGCCTTGGCAGGTTGGCAAGTCGCTAGACCAGAGAGCTGGGCAGGAACATGCTGGAGGGTATGACGTTTAGTGAGGGATAGAGAGGCACTGCTCTGTTGAAACATGGTCAAAAATGGTCTTCATGTTTGTAAGATCTAAGGACAATCAGTGTAACTCAAGAATGATCCTGAATTAGAAAGGATGTCCACTTTCCTATGTAAACTCGGCTGGAGCAGGTAGGGCATTTGCCTTACATGCCGCAGACCCGGGTTCTATTCCTGATCTCCAATATGATTCCCCCAAGCACTGCCAAGACTGATTCCTGAGTGTCGAACTGAACATTGCTAACCGTGGCCCAAAAAGGAAAGAAGTTACCAGAAATCAGATACTGCAGCATTAGAGCAGAGAAAGAAGAGATAGTCTTTAGCTACAACTAGCAGAAGACTCACCAACACTTGAATGAAAAATGAATTGAAAATTAATGTCAAGGCACCACTGTGTGTAATTTACATTTTATTCCCTATAATTATGTTTACATTACATAAAATTTTAAGTGATTCCTAAAGGTTCTGAGATGCATAATTCATTCTGAATACATTTGGCACATAAGCTGGCAGGAGATGGTGTGTCATACCAGGCTAGGGGGTGAGAGGAAGAACAATTGATTAATTATATTAAAGAAAATTCTCCTAGGGATCCCTGAATAAGTCTCTATAGTCTATAAGGTCAAAAGGCAAGCCCAGAAAGTCCTTAGTAAAATATCAGTATATAAAGTCTTATATGCATGTATTAATATTTATCAGACCTTTTCCACAATAAAATGATGATTAAATCCCCTATAATTTAATATGTAATAGAAACAAATGAACTTTACATATAAAAATTTTATACTACCAAAAAACATAAATTCAAGTAAGCTTAGAACTTGATATTCAGGCTATCCGCTGCTACTAGGATAAACTGTAAGACTAAAAATGAAAGTGAGAATATTATTTAGTAAGTTTGGGCTTGGAAGTGTTATGTGTGATGATTATACAACTTTTTTGTTAATTAATTACATGATTGAGTAAATGGATAAAAACATGCATTTGGCTAAGTCTATTTTCTCACTATGGGAAAAAGAAATTAAAAATGGATGAGGGGCATACATGAAAATGAGGAGAAAGCCTGAGTTGGATTGGAACCAGAGGTACCAGTGTGGTCTCCTTCCTTCCTTCCTTCCTTCCTTCCTTCCTTCCTTCCTTCCTTCCTTCCTTCCTTCCTTCCTTCCTTCCTTCCTTCCTTCCTTCCTTCCTTCCTTCCTTCCTTCCTTCCTTCCTCCTTTCCTCCCTCCCTTCCATCCTTTCTTCCTCCCTCCCTTCCTCCCTCCCTTCCTCCCTCCCTCCCTCCCTTCCTTCCTTCCTTCCTTCCTTCCTTCCTTCCTTCCTTCCTTCCTTCCTTCCTTCCTTCCTTCCTTCCTCCTTTCCTCCCTCCCTTCCATCCTTTCTTCCTCCCTCCCATCCCTCCTGCTCTCTTCTTCCCTCCTTTCCTTCTTCCCTCCATCCTTCCCTCCCACCCTTCCTTCCTCCCTCCCTCCCTTCCTCCTTCTCTCCCTACACCCCTCCCTCCCTTCCTCCTCTTCCTTCCTCCCTCCCTCCCTTCCTCCTTCTCTCCCTACACCCCTCCCTCCCTTCCTCCTCTTCCTTCATCCATCCCTCACTTCCTTTTCCCCTTCCTCCCTTCCTTTCTTCCTTCCTCTCTCACTTCCTTCACTCCTCCCTTTCTTTCTTCCTTCCTCCCACCCTCCTTTTCTTTCTCTAACCCTTCCTTCCTTCTTTCCTCCCTCCTTCCCTCCATCCCACCCTTTCTTCCTCCCTCCCTCCCTCCCTACCTGCCTTCCATCCCCCCTCCTTTTCTCCCTCCCTTACTTCTTTCTCTCCCTTCCTTCCTCCCTCCCTTCATTTCTCCCTCCCTCCTTCCCTTCCTTCCTCCCTCCCTTCATTTCTCCCTCCCTCCTTCCCTTCCTTCCTTCTTTCCTTCCCTTCCTTCCTTCTTTCCTTCTTCCTTCCTTCCTTCCTTCCTTCCCTCCTTCCTTCCTTCCTTCCTTCCTTCCTTCCTTCCTTCCTTCCTTCCTTCCTTCCTTCCTTCCTTCCTTCCTTCCTTCCTTCCTTCCATCATTCTTTCTTTCTGGCATGGGAGGAAAGATTCCCTTCCTTGCAGTTCAGAGGCCATCAGGGGTACATCTCATTATATTTTGAAGTTGGATAGTTCCAGGTTTGTGACAAGAAAGAGACACATAAGTCTTTTAAACCTTGTTAACACAGAAAGTCAAAATCTTATGACTTTATAACAAAGGCTACAGGAATCAACTTGAAAGACTTTCTACTGATTATACCTAGGAATGAATCATTAACATGAAAATATGTAGTAGTAGTAGTAGTAGTAAAACAAGAAATATATGTTGGTATATTCACAAACACTTTAAGAAGTAATTGGGAATTGGAGACAGGAAATGTGTACTGGTGAAGGGAGTTATATGTTGTATGACTGAAAATCAATCAAGAACAATTTTGGAATTAAAAAAACACCAATTGTATTATGAACAATTTTGTAAAACAGTGTTTAAATAAATTAATTAAAAATTAATGGGGAGAATTATATCTGGGAAGTAAGGAAGAGGAGTTAAGAATGCCACTTGATGAGGCCAGAGTGATAGCACAGTGGGTTGGTGTTTGCCTTGCATGTGGTTGACCCAGGTTTGATCCTTGGCATCTCATATGGTCTCCAAGCCTGCCAGCAGTGATTTCTGAGCACAGAGCCAGAAATAACCCCTCAGCACCACTGGATGAGGCCCCCCAAAACACAAAAGCAACAAAATAATGCCCTTGGGGGATAGAAAGATACATAAGGTAGGGGACTGCATTTCACATTGCTAGTCCAGGTTCAATTTCCAGCACCCCTGAGCATGGTTGGGAGTAATACTTGAGTACAAAAACAAGGATAAGCGCTGAACATCACCAGATGTGGCCAAAAAAGGCAAAAATACAAAATAAAATAAAATTTGCCAAAGGATTGAGACTTGGTTTTCCTTTTGACTTAAGTAGGTGAATAGTCAGGTTATTATTAAAGTTAAAGAAAAGGCAAAATAAAAACAAAAAATATGAATAAAAATTGGTTTCTGGAAACATCCTAGGAGAATTTTAGATTTATTGGGTTTGAAATGCCCATGTTGCAACTCTGTGACACTATATCTTCAGGGGAAAAACAAGAGCTAAAGACCTGCAGTGCAGTGATTTTTCTCTTGTTTGTAGGAGTGAAAAGTAGAGTACTAGAGTTGTGACAGCAACTGGTTAGTCTAGAGAGGACAGAGGAAATATGAGAAGCAATGAGAACCCAAATGAGATTTCAGAAAATGAGAAGAGCAATGGGTTGTGGAGGTCCAAAGCAAGGATTCATCTTTACACTTTTCCATCTTTTATTATGACACCATGTATTACCAAGTTGTTCATCATATAGTTTTTTCAGGTATTACATATGCAAACACTAATCCTACTGCTGAGACCTGAATTCTGAACAAGGAAGGACGCCATTTTGTAAAAGCCACATTGCTAGCTTCTCAGATTCTGAGCAGGGAGAGAAGCCATTTTGTAAGGATCACATGGTGTAAGCCCCATGTTAGGGTTTCACAAGCCTATTTCCACAGACCCCTTCCCAAGCTACTTGGCCATACCAGGTAGCCTATCAGAGAAAGACAAGGGAGCAGTAGGAAGGTACACATAGGCAAGGGCCAATCATTTTAAGGATCATCAGAAAGCTGGAACCTTCCTATATCCCTTCCCTATATAATCTTCCTCATGAGCTTGGGTGGGTCTCATCTCCTTTAGGGGATGGCCCTGGCTGGACAGGCTAGGGGTCTTATTGGCAGACAGATTAAAGTATTAAACTTTATTCCAGTTGTGTGGTCTCATCCTTCTACTCTGGAACCTTATACCCAACACTTGTGTAATCTTCCCTCCACTAGTGTCCTCAAGTGCTGCACCATTGATAGGAATTTTTATATTTTTATGAGGAAAATAGACAGAAGGCGCACTAGGATGTCATAGGTTTAGCATGGATGGCTATTTCAAATACTCCAAGGAATATTTCACCAGCAGGTTCGCTGGGACATTTCTCTCCTGGGTGGATCACTGGTTTATTCCTATAGAAATATTTTTGAGATTCATGTTATGGTACAGACATTATGTTTCCTTCACATATAATTAGCCTATATATTGATTCTTCCTTCTGCTGTGTGTATTACAAGACAAATATAGTCTTGATTAAATTTACCTTTACTGGATAATTTCAGCATCAAATTATAAGCACTATGTAACAACCTTTTCTTTTCTCTGTCTTTAAAATGCCCTTTCAGTTTCTGCTTCTGGGGGCATCTCTAAACTTGTTAACTCTTACCTCAGAATTTACGTAGAAAAATGTTTGGCCAGGATGTAGACTAGGGTTGTTGAAACTTTACCAGGTATAAAATATGCATTTCTTTAGCCTGTCTCTTGCACCTTATACACAAAAAGAGTATTCCTACAGAATTAGGAAACCTGACAAGGAAACTTAGCTCCTTGTTACCCAACAAAATTTTACTTCTGAAATTAGCTGGTAAGGATCTGCTTTGAGATGTAAAAACTAACATTCTTCCTTTTAACTCAGGACTCTTACTCAATATAGTCTTTTTCACCAGAGCCAGGTGACTTGTTATGTATATCAAATAGGCCTACTGTTAATGTTTCTGTGTACCAGAAAGTATCTGTTTTTAGTCAATCCAAACATTCTTCTCATACTTGTGACTGGCAATTACCCCTTATAAAACCCCTAGTTTGGAGGTTAAATTTAGAACACGCTTGTTTGCCCACATAAGAATTGTGTGGCCTTTATTTCTTCATATTTTGCCTCCTGTGCATTCACTCTCCTTGAGCTAACTCAAAGAAGTTTTCTAGCAACCGGACCCAAAGAGCTAGTTTGCAGCACCCAAATTTTTTAACTACAACTCTAGCCAGTTTCTTTGAAGGCACAATACTTGATTTTTACAATATAAAGGTAAATAGAATTATAAAAAATGAGACCAATAAGGGTCAACTTGTAATCATTCTTATATCTCTCTATGGTGCTACTAAAGTCATTGTCTAAGTATTTATTGGGATTTACTGCAGTCGGTTAAGTCTCCTGCTACAGTTTAGGCTCCCTAAGCTTAGTGGTCTTCTAGGCAACCTTCCCATCAGATTTTCTGTGATCCTATTGGGTTGATGCTACTTGGCAATTTTGAGCCACACCATTGAGGGTATATAGATACAGAACAAATTTAGTGGCTTGGCAGCATAAGATTAAGTTATAGAGCTGGGCTCTTTCAGGCAGGGGGTGTCGAGCTGCTGTGTCTTCAAGCAGAAAGGATAATCTGCCCAGCTCCGTTCTGAGAAGGCCCCAGATCTGTCAGTCCAAACCAGTTGACCTGGGAAGAGTTGGCAGCCATAATTTCTTTTGCAGCTTAGTAGTGGCTGGGGTGGGGCAGGGCTTCTTAACCTAAGGATTAAGTATGAGGGCAGATCGCTGAAGAAAAAGTTCTATTTTCTCCTTCCCCCAATTAGGATATAGCTAACTGCACAATCAGCTCCTTCTGCTTCTCATTTGCATAATGTTTTTTTGGTTTTTTTTTTTTTTTTGGTTTGTTTGGTTTTTGGTTTTTGGGTCACACCCGGCAGAGATCAGGGGTTACTCCTGGCTCCACGCTCAGAAATCGCTCCTGGCAGGCTCGGGGGACCATATGGGACACTGGGATTCGAACCAATGACCTTCTGCATGAAAGGCAAACGCCTCCATGCTATCTCTCCGGCCCCCTCATTAGCATAATGTAAGCAAGGTCCATCAATATCATGCAGACAGGTGCCATTTATACAGCGAACCCTGAGGTCCTCTCTGTGCAGCTGGATGGTGAGCATTCTCAGAGGCAATTTCATTCAGGAGCAGCCCTGACTTGTGCTTGGAAAAATGCCACATAGATTTTGCCCAATTGAGAGATCAGTCATGGTTGTGCCATTCCATTAAGCTTAGGGTGGGGGGATTGTTTGCTGTAACTGGGAGTGTCACTTACATAGGGCATATAAGTTGTTTGTTTTTTTTTCTAGCTGGAGGTCTATATTTTTAAACATTAAAAAGGGGTCTGCATTTCCAAAAGAATAATAGGGTCAGGGAGAGATGAAGATGTCCACAACTACCCTAGGCCCTAGAATATAGTAAGGAAAAAGAAAGAAATTGAGTGGGGGGAGGAGAAGGACACCTATGAAATGACTGGGGACAGGAGCTAAGAGGTCTCAAGTGCCTAACTGGTGTTAAGAAAAGATAGAATTAAATATCCAAGCCAGAGTCAACAATGAAATCATGAGTCAAAAACTATAACAACCAACCTTAAAAAGGTGCCTGTCATGCTGGCAGGCTGAGACTGGGGTGGTGGCATGGGATGGACTCTGGGCACATTGGTGGAGGGAGGTTGACACTGGTGGTGGGATTTGTGCTGAAACATTGTATGTCTGAAACCCAACTATGAAGGACTCTGTAAATGACAATAATTGAAATAGAAAAAAATATCTTAAGTAATTACTTTAGGATAAATCAAGTCCCCCCAAAAAATTAAAGAAGGGGTACAGAAGCATAAGGATAACTTTGGGTAGAGACAGAAAAGAGAAATAAATTACAAGATGGGCTGCCTGGTAAGAGAAGCAGGGACTTGAGCATTGGCAGATGGTGTCTTAGATGAAAGAATTTGGAGAATGTTGATGGCCTTAACAGATGTAGATAGTAAGACCTGCATGAGAAGGAAAGTGGAAATTGGCAGACGCACATAAGTAAGGCCGACATGAAAAATAAAGTGGAGATTGGCAGTTGCTGTTGAAACTTGTCTCAGAAGGGAAGAAGCCATGGCTTCTTCATGGAGGCAGCAGATTCACTTTCAAGAGTAGAAACTCTCGAGTTTATTTGAGATGAGGCACTAAAAGAGACCAAATGTGCAGACGTAAAGGAGGGAAAACCCCAATACAAAATCAGGGTGGCCTCAGTTATTACTGTGTCACTTACTTTAGGAAGTAAGAATCAGTCAGCAACAGAGAAAGACTTTTGAGAAAACTAGAAGAGTTCTGTTCTGAGGCTCGATTTGCTCTCTGTCCTGATGGCTCTGTTTGACCATATATTATGTCTTATTCCTGAGTTCTACAGCTCTAAGTCCAGAAAATAAGAACTTCTCACTTAGAAATGAGTTAACTGTGGGCCAGACTGATGGCTCAGTGGGGAGGGCATTTGCCTTGCATGTGGCTGACCTAGGTTAGATCCTCAGCATCTCATATGTTCCCTTGAGCCTGCCAGGACTAATTTCTGAGTCCAGAACCAGGAGTAACTCGCCCTCCACCCGAGCATTGCTGGCCATGGCCCAAAAACAAACAAAAAAGGAAAAGAAAGAATAAATGAATCAACTGTGACCCCCAAATTATGACTGGAAAAAACCCTCTATATAAAAGTTGCATCATGGCTGAACATGAATATGTCTTTTCCTTTATGCCAGTGCTCCTCCAAATGGGTGAAACTGCTCCCAGGGTAACTTAAGAGATCCCCAGTAGTAGAGTAGCCTAAGGTGATGAGCAAAGGCAGTGTTATCTTTGTAAAAGTTCATTTTTTAAATTCAGCTGTTGTGTCTAAATTATCAGTATATTTTATTGTTCTCTCAGCATTCATAGTGCTACACATCTAATTCAGTTTTATGATCATGTTTACTAGTTCCCTCATTACTAAGTCAAATACATCTTTGGTGTGTGTATTTACATTGCTTTCTAGAACTATTTGGAGAATGCAAGCACTTCTCCCAGCAATCCTTGACCTGGGGGAGCAACCTAATTGATGCTTCAGCTAGAGGAGCTGGGGCCATGTGGAGACTGAGCATGCAACCTTTATGCTGCTCCCTGGACATGATTTACTTTAGATTTGTATGAGAATGGAGTTTCTTATATTTTTAGACTATGACAGTGTGATATAGATGGTGGTTAGGTTTATGTGAGATTTCAACTTTCCTCTTTAAAAAAATATACTTTTTTGGTTACTATTTTTCTGTTTATTTCATTTTGGGGCCACATCAAGCGGTGTTCAAGGGTTACTCGGGAATTTCTCTTGATAATTTGTTTGATCCCGGCAGATGCCAAGATCACATCCTGCTCTGCCCTGTGGAAGGCAAATGCCCTACTAATTGTGCTATCTTTCTGAGCCCCCTTTCTTCTTTATAAGAAGGGGTGATGTACACAAACGCCTTTCATTCTGTCCAGCCTCTGTCACGCCAAGATCACTAACAGCTGCTTCATAGGATTTCTTATCAGCCTTGCAGCTGTTTGGGATTCTCAGGTGTCCCTGGGGCATCAGATAGGAAAAGTGTTCCTACACCTCTGAAAGCTCAGAATTGAGGCAAGCACATAAACGCTTACAAAAAAACTCCCATACAAATCTGTGAGGCAAGCCTCTCATCTGCTGGGCCTGGGTGACTGTTTTATGTTCATCTGATTGAAACCTTAGAAGTAAAATTACTAGAGGTTCTGATGTTATCAGCCTATTTTTTAGCATCTTGAGAAACCTCTATTCACACACCAGTTTCTCTTCTCAAGAAACTAGGATTTCTTTTTCTCCACTCCCTTGCCAGCATTGAATGCTTCTGATCTTTGCGATAAAGGCTGCAGTGCTGGGAAGGGATGGCCCACTGGGGCTTTGGTTTGCATTTCCCTGATCATGAGGTTGAGCTCCTTTCCAACAGGTGTCCATTAGTGCCAAAGCTTCTAGCAGAGCTGCCTGCTTGGCACAACCCTAAAAAGGGAGCATGAGTGTTGTCATCCTGGGACTCTAGAGTGTCTCATAAGACTCCTGTGTGTGGAATATGCATGCTCTGGCCTGAAGAGATGCCAGAAACAGCCACTAACTGGTGATCACTCATGACTCCTGAAGAAATAACAGTTCCTGGCAAGACATGCAGCTTCTTCTTGTCCTTTATCTCAGACGCAACCTCAGAGGAAGTGAGTTGCCTTAAAATTAAAACGCTGACTACACAAGTAGAGGAAAAGGCCTCTGCTGCCCCATGTTGGTAGGTTCCAGATAACTTTTAGTAGTTTGATTTTAAAAAATTAAAATTAAGAATATGCTATTTAGTTTTAAGATTTTTATTATATGAGAGTTTGGGTCATGGTCATGCTTCTTATATACTGTGAAATCTTGTTGAAATAAGAATATTTCTTGAATGTAATTATAGGTGAGGAGACCTTTAATCTTCTCTACAAAATACAGATACTCCTCGCTTAACAATCAAGTTCTGTTTCAATGACTTGGTCATTAAGCGAATTGGTCGTTAAGTGAGGAACTGCATGGACTGTATATAGTAGTACAGTATATGCATAGTACTGACAATACAGTATCCTGAATAAGTAAAATAACGAGAAAGATCAAACTGAAAACTTTCACTTGTTTTAATTTGCATAGGTTGTGTAATTTACAGAGTACTGCAATATATTACAGAACATAAAGTTAGAAAAGTAGGTACATTAAAGCACCAAAATCCACAGTACTGTACTATAAAGTGTACAAGATGAAAAAAGGATACTTAAAATAAACAAAAATAAATAAATTCAGGCTATCATTTTAGTCAACGAATCCTTCAAAATCTTCATCTGTGTCATCATCAGAGCTATTATCAGGAGCTGCTGAAGGCCCAGGTAAGGGACACGATGGAGTAGAAACTGAAGCATTGGTAGTGCTTGGTGTAACTTTCCAAAAATATCCACTTAGAGTGGTCTGCTTTGTCATTTTCTTTATTTCTTCATATATTTCATGATAGCACTGTAAAACTTTACTTATTTGTCTTTCCACCTTTGTGAATTGTTCAACATTCAGGTCCATACTCTCTAGTTCCAACATAGCTGCATTCACTTTTGAAAACACACCAGCTAATCCCTTCACAGTAAACTTCTTTGGTACTTCTTCCATGTTTTCATTTTCTTCTTCTTCCGCCAGGTTCTGCTGTGCTTCCAACACTATTAAATCTTTGGTAGTTAGCTCTTCCCTCCTATATTGTAGGTTGTATCACCTCTCTCTCTTCAATATTTCCCACCTCTTCTTCTTCTTCTTCACTTTAGCAAGCACCATTGGTAAGTTTTAGCAAAACAGGTAGGTCGTTAAATGAGGAGTATCTGGAAGTATATTAATCCCTTGAAGGACAATGTAGAAGAACACTTAACAAACTGAACACTTCACAAACATGTTAAGAAATATTTTCTTCTAAAATGCCTTATGTAGGACTTTTCCAACATAAATCTCTTTGTATCGTATAATATGGCACTAAGATCAATAATATAATATGGCACTAAGATCAATCAATTCCCTGTGAGCCTCAAGTGTTTCCATTACTTTATAGAATGAAAATGACCAAATTTAGGATCATCTGGAAAGAGGAAATCTCAGTTTCCCCTTGCTAGTTGTTCCCTCTGTCCCCATTGCCCAACCCCCCCCCCTCCATCCTCAAAGGCCTGGCTAATACTTTAAATATTCTAACTGGACCATAGAATTCTGTTCCACTAAGGAGGATTAAGATAATAGATAATGCCTAAGGACTTGGTCCAGCCAGGTCACTCTGTAGGATCCCTTGTAAAGAAATTCAAAGAGCCTTTTATTTATTTTATTTTATTTTATTATAATTATTATTTTGGTTTTTGGGTCACACCTGGTGGTGCTCAGGAGTTACTCCTGGCTCTGGGCTCAGAAATCGCTCCTGGCAGGCTCGGGGGACCATATGGGATGCCAGAATTCAAGCCACCATCTGTCCTGGATCAGCTGTGTGCAAAGCAAATGCCCTGCTGCTGTGCTATCTCTCTGATCCTGCAAAGAGCCTTTTAAAGCCTATATGAAGATTCAATTTTCCTGTAACCTCCACTTCCCCATCCAACTCCCCCAAATGAGCCCTATCAACTTAGTCCTATTCTAAGTTCCTTCCCACCTGGGGAGTTCCTTCTCCTTTCTCCTCTATTTTCCAATAAACTTTTTTACCTTTTAACTCTGAGTCTGAACATCATGACTACTCAGAGCATCATTACTAATGAGTAGTTACTACTACTACTATTCATTTTCTTTCTTTTTCTTTCTTTCTTTCTTTCTTTCTTTCTTTCTTTCTTTCTTTCTTTCTTTCTTTCTTTCTTTCTTTCTTTCTTTCTTTCTTTCTTTCTTTCTTTCTTTCTCTTTCTTTCTCTCTCTCTCTCTTTCTTTCTTTCTTTCTTTCTTTCTTTCTTTCTTTCTTTCTTTCTATTTCTTTTCTTTCTTTCTTTCTTTCTTTCTCTGTTGGGTCAAGATTACTCCTTTTTTCCTTCCTTCCTTCCTTCCTTCCTTCCTTCCTTCCTTCCTTCCTTCCTTCCTTCCTTCCTTCCTTCCTTCCTTCCTTCCTTCCTTCCTCCCTCCCTCCCTCCCTCCCTCCCTCCCTCTTTCCTTCCTTCCTTCCTTCCTTCCTTCCTTCCTTCCTTCCTTCCTTCCTTCCTTCCTTCCTTCCTTCCTTCCTTCCTTCCTTCCTTCCTTCCTTCCTCCCTTCCTTCCTTCCTTCCTTCCTTCCTTTCTTTCTTTCTTTTGATTTTGGGCCACACCCTGTGACGGGTTACTTCTGGCTATGCGCTCAGAAATCGCTCCTGACTTGGAGGACCATATGGGAGGCCGTTGATCGAACTGCGGTTTGTCCCAGGTTAGCACGTGCAAGGCAAAAGCCCTATCACCTGTGCCATTGCTCTGGCCCCTACTATTCAATCTTGAAACTATTGGAGAACCTAGGAACTGCCGACAACCAGAGACCTGCTGTCACCACTCCTGTATCAATCTTTCTCCAAAATTACTTTTTTCAGGCTACACCTGGAGGTGCTCAAGCTTACTCCTGGTTCTGTGCTCAGGGGTGACACCTGGTGGTGTTTGGGGGATAAGACATACTGGGGGTTAAACTGATATCAGTTGTGTGAAAGTCGGTCAACTGTGGCCCAATAAATACATTTTTTAAATTAGAGAAAGCTATATGAAGGCAGGCCAAATTATTGTGTATATAATATGCATATAATCAGGTCCCCTTATCTCCCATTTAATGCCCAGCTCCCTTTCTTCCCACACCTTCATTGAACATTTTATCTTAGGCTCTCTTGTCTTGTTTACTATACTACAATACTATACAAGTAAATTCTCTGTATCTGTGGAATTAAATGTAGTCTTTCTCCCTTAATAATCTGTCTGATATTATTTCGTTTGTTCCTCAAAACCAAGAAGAACTCATCAAAATGAGGAGATTTTTCTCTGGCATTAGCAAATGATAAACTGTTAGGATAATCTCTAATGAAGCAAACTATCTGTTAATCTGTTTCTTTTGTTGACATCTATAAATTACATGTATAAATAATTTGCCACAAATTTTATTTTTATTACTTTGAATATAGTCCAAGATTAAAAAAAAAGCAACATAAATCTGTTAGATTCATACTGGGATTCGACACCCAAAAAGACCACCAGGAAGACAGTACAGCAATGCAAAAACAAGGGAGTTTTTTTCCAGCATATTGGAGACCAACATCTCCTAAGAAATAAGGATCCTCAAAATGGCTCACAGGCCATTTTGATAGGGTACATAGGGCTTTAGTCTTGGGGATTCCCGCCTCTGGATAGTTGTTATTTAAAATTATTGGTCCCTAGTACAAAGTTGCATCAGCCAAAGGGCTAGGATTGGTTGTAGTACAAATGTTGCAGCAGACAAATGACTATGGTGGACTGTAGGCTTAATGAAAGGGAATCATGCGCCTCCAAACCTAGGGTGCAGTGGTCAGGTCCAGGGTGTGGATCATTGTGATATTTCCTGATATTTGACCAGGAGGCCAGTTTCTGGTATAAGGCCTATTCACCCTATTCCAAAGCTAAATTACATAAGCAAAACAAGCAGTTCTTTCTTCTTCTTCTTCTTCTTCTTCTTCTTCTTCTTCTTCTTCTTCTTCTTCTTCTTCTTCTTCTTCTTCTTCTTCTTCTTCTTCTTCTTCTTCTCCTCCTCCTCCTTCTCCTCCTCCTCCTCCTTCTCCTCCTCTTCCTCCTCCTCTTCTTCTTCCTCCTCCTCTTCTTCTTCCTCCTCCTCCTCTTCTTCCTCCTCCTCCTCCTCCTCCTCCTCTTCTTCTTCTTTTCTTTTCTTTTTCTTTTTGGTTCTTAGGAGTTACTCCTGGCTCTCTGCTCAGAAATCACTCCTGACAGGCATGGGGGACCATATGAGATGCCAGAATTCAAACCACCATCCTTCTGCATGCAGGGCAAATGCCTTGCCTCCATGCTATCTCTCCCACAAGCAATTATTTCTAACTTGTCATGACTGTGCTTAGGTTCACAGGAAAGCCAGGTTTACAGATGCAAAACAAGCAGTTATTTCTAAAACAAACTTTAGACCAAAATGTAGATCCTAACCAAAGAGTTAAAAGTGGTCATCATAATCTTCATCATTTTATGCTTTTATAAAGAAAGATTTAATAAAGAAACTAGCACTTGTCCTGAATTTGACATTATTTGTTGCTTCACCAAGAAAACTATCTAGGGAAAATAAAATTTTTCTTGATTTTTAATTGATTTGGGTTCATTATTCATACTATTTTGTTCATGATGGCTTCTCAATCACATAATTCAACCATCACCACCCTCCCTTTCCAAGGATCCCTAAGCCCTTCCTTCCTTTACAGCTTCTCCCCATTTAATTCAATTGTGTTGACTGATTCTCCTGGTGTTGTAGCAACAAATGCTACCTTTCAGAAAGAAAGTTTATTTTTTAAAATAATATTCTTATTTAAACACCATAATTACAATCATAATTGTAGTTGGATCAGAAAGAAAGTTGAAAGACGTTTGTTATCCTCCTATTATCAGAAGAAAAGGCATTTTATTTAAAGAAAACAGTAACTGCTGAAATTCCTATCTTGGTCTTAAATCCAGTAGCATTTTTGTAGAAAAAGGCATTGAAAAATAAAGATGAAATACAAGTAGTCACACCCACAATCATGACTCCCTTCCAAAGTGGTGATACCCAAGTGGATCTTGCTTGGAACTCCATACTTAAAGGCAATTTTCTGCCTTGGCTATCAGAGCAGGTCTTCTCCAGCCAATGGGAATCACTCTGCTAAGGCAGTGATTGATAGAGTGAGAAGATCAGAATTAGGGGTGAAAATAGAGATGATGATAGTGGATTGCAGTTGAAAGTCTGTAAATTATCAAGAGGGACAACTGTATACCTGGCTGTATACCTGTATAGTATTATAGTATTATATACAAGACAGAAAGGTTTAGATCCTAAGATAAAGAATTGTGTTCAACACAAAAATTCACTGTAACTGTGACATCAGCTCATGAAATATATTCAAGAGCATAAAGATCAAAGATGGCTAAAAAGTATGGTGACTTTAAAATCTGAATTATGAGACAAACATACGAAATTAATTGTTACTCTCCTTCAGTTAGTCCCAATAGAAGAGAGTGTGGATTTGTCTTAATAGTTTTGTTTCTTTAAAAACACCTTGAAAACTTATCTGGGAAAATGTTTTTTTTTTTTCCTTTTTTGAAGTCGAGGGTCTTGGTGGTGATAATCTTTGTCCTTCGAGGATGGGTTTGGTTTGTGATAAAAGGAAAAGGAAACTCATAAGTCAGTTGGATAAAGAATGACACTAAATTCTTTGTTTAAAAAAATCAGTGACAAAGAGATTGATTTTTCTTGGACAATTTGTAAACAAAGAAGTGGTTGGTTTTGTCTTCTGTTTTATCTCAGAGGGATCACTTTCCAAGATGGTTTTACTGGTACTTTACTTTCCCATTAATTGGTGCAAGAAATGAATGATTTCTACTCAATATGCCTTTGACACAAAAAATTATATATATATATATATATATATATATATATATAATATATATATTGGTTTTTGGGTCATACCCGGCAGTGCTCAGGGGTTACTCCTGCTTCTATGCTCAGAAATTGCCCCTGGCAGGCACAGGGGACCATATGGGATGCTGGGATTCAAACCACCGTCCTTCTGCATGAAAGGCAAACGCCTTATCTCCATGCTATCTCTCCAGCCCCAATATTTTGAGATGCCCTTAAATCTTCTGGTATCTCTTCTACTTATACATTTTTCCATAAATGGTACTGAGTATAAGCTATTAAAATGTAAATTATCTCTCTTAGATCCCATCCGTCCAGCCTTGAACCCTGGATCCCAGTCACAGAAACGGCACAGTTCTTCACAACAGTTGCAGGAAACAAACCCCATCCAGGACAACCTTAATACTGCTGGAACACCAACGAGTGCCAGCTCTAATACGATATCCTGACAACGAGGAAAATGGGAACAACTTGACTGAAGAACAGGTTATCCTACCTTACCAGCCATTGATAAGACAAAATCAGAAGACTTGTCACCCGTTGGTAGGTCCAAAAACCAAGATCACGATTTACAGATGACTGGCTGCTAGAACCATGACCAGACTGTATATATCTTGGGACCAATAAAAAAGCCCTAGTCTAGGGTTTGAACTACGACCTGCACAACAACCATGATCCCCAGTTCCAAAGGTCTGGCAGAGACAACTGTAACGGAATGGGGCTTCTGGAAACACAAGGAAAGGCGTTATCCTAGGTGCCATCCCAGGTTTAGTGCCAAGACCAAGACCACCAACCACAGAAGATGGATTAAAATGACACTGAGGGAACAGAACTTCTACAACCACAAAGACTGACTTCATCATAAGTCCCACCCCTGTAACTGTGCAGATACTGAGATCTCTAGATACAGAGGTCTGACTGTATCACCCAGGACAGAACAGAAGTCTTCCAAACACCACAAAAGCACCACCGGGAGAATAAAGGATCATGAACAGAGTCTATAGTTGATCCCATGACAATATACTCCAAGGGCGGAGAAACCCCATATCTCTTAGGCCATGTGAATCCCTTTTCGAATGACCCCAATATTTACTGTGCCTGGGCAGGAGGGAAAAAAAAAATCAAAACATTGTTTATTTTTCATATATTATTTTTTATCTTCATGTACTATTATTATTATTATTATTTTTATTTTCCTATCTATTTTTGGTTGATTTCTTTGTTTTGGTGTGATTATTGAAGTTGTTGCCCCCACTTATACTTATCTTTATTTCCCCTCTTTTTTTTTTTTTTTGTGGTTTTTTGGGTAACACCCGGCAGTTCTCAGGGGTTATTCCTGGCTCCAGGCTCAGAGATTGCTCCTGGCAGGCATGAGAGACCATATGGGGCGCCGGGATTCGAACCGATGACCTCCTGCATGAAAGGCAAACGCCTTACCTCCATGCTATCTCTCCGGCCCTTTCATTTCTCTCTTTATGTGCTCTGCCATGTTTCTTATCTCAAGACCATGGCGTTTTTTTGGTTGTTTGTTTGTTTTGTTTTGTTTTTGTGGTGCTTAGCGTTATTGTTGGAATCCTTAATAGATATTTGACAATTCTTTTTGTAGTGGTGGAGTGTTTCACCTTCTTTTTCTCCTTCGTCTCTCAAACCGATGACGAGAGCCTCTAGAAGAATTCTGCTTATTTTCGGCGTATTAGACTTTTACCCCAATTTATTACTTTTCTCCTCTTCAAACAAAACCACATAACTTGAACTACCTAGTCCTGCCTCCCAATTAGAGGGGGAAATAAGGGAGGCATCAGGACCAAACAGGTGCAAGACTACTAAGTAATAGGATAGGTCCAGAGGGGACCACATATTCTAGCAGCCGTGGGGGTGAGGGAAGAGGATATGGGAGGTAGGACAAAAACGGAGGAGTAGGGAGGACAAACCGGTGATGGGAATCCCCCCTGATTTTATGTAAATATGTACCTAAAATATTATTGTCAACAATATGTAAGCCACTATGAGCAAAATAAAAATTATGTTAATAATAAAAAAAACTTTGTCTTATTGGTATGTTTAGACAAAATATATTTCATGTGATTACTATTTGATTAGCTATATATATATATTACATTATATTTTCTTTCTCTCATCTAAAAAATGTAAATGATCTCTTTAGAATGTATACATATGAAACCAAGTCATAAAACTATTTAAATAAATCTGTCACTAAAATAAAAGTAATGACTTCTTTGTCTTACTATACAGCACTAACTGTAAACTTATTTTAAATAGATGTTTTATTTCCTAATATATAAGACAAGTTGAAATACTATCATTCTGATGATTCAAAAAGTCTCACGTCTACCAACGGTTCCCCAACAGGTGAACTTTCTGTGTTTTCAAGAGCCAAATGAGAAGCTGTTTCCAATGGCAGAAACATGGAGTTTGTATCACCCTCACAGTCTTGTGTTCAATATGTTGATTCAAGTAAAATCAATGTGCAGAAGAAGACTCAGCTTCTAAATTTGAAAACTACACTGTGCATGCAAATGAACTACAGGCAAATTAAATTAACATAACAGGATCTGGCCAAAGCTGAGTCTCCTCATAATGTGACCTCTGAAGGACAGGGGGGAAAATTAATTAGAAACCTTAAACTTTAATTATAAACATTGAGTTAAAAAGAACATAGTGCTTTTTTCAATTGAACAAGGCAATTAGAGTTTAAAAGTGCCAAGATGAATATGAAACTTCTTGGTAAAGCTGAAATATTTATAGGAATCCTTTGACTTATTTGTAAAGCAAAGACAATGGAGACAAATTATGAAAATTCCTTCAGTGCTGCCTACTTCTAATTCTGTGTGAGAGTACTGAAGGGATGACACTGTGAGGAATTCTCTCTGAAACTTAGCACAACATTAGACAGAATAATAAGTAAAGTAATTCTAGGTGTTTGAGCAGGGTGAGGATAGCAGGTGGAGGATGTTTGGGAGTTGGTGTTATGGGGTACATTCATGTATTCATTAATAGTCATATATTCAAACCCTAAAGTCATGGGAGATGGCATTAGGAGGTGGGGTTTGAGGAAGACAGTCCCTTCATGAATAGAATTGTATCTCATACTAGAACCCAGAGAAAGCTGCGTTTTAGTCTTTCCCATCACAAGAGGACACACTGAGAGGGAACCAGAAGAAACCAGAAGGAGAGACTTCTCTAGAATAGTGAGATACTGGCAATGTGGTTTTGGACTTCAAACCTCAGAACTGTGAGAAATAAATTTCTGTTGCTCTATTGTTCTGTTGTTCTTTTGTCCAGTGAGAGAAGGAGATGATTTATGGGCAACATACACCAACAGAAGTCAGTCTGCGGAGGAAGCTGCCTTCTGGGAAAAACCATCAGTAGTGTTTCTATCTTTATTTTTCAAATAGTTATTATTATTATTATGGTTATTAATTTGGGGGATATACCCAAAAAGTGGTGCTCACGGCTTGCTCAGCGTGCTCAGAGGTGCCGGAGAATGAGCCCAGATCTGCTATGTGCAAGGCAAGTGCCATACCCAGTGTACTATAGCTTCTTCCCACGATTCCATCTCTAAATAAATTCACTTTAGCAACAAATTATAGATAGAAAGTGAGACTGATATTATACTCTCTGGTTAAAGACCCTCAGTCCAAGACAGTTTGCTAGAAAATGAGAATCACAGGATCCAAAAGCCAGCAGAGAGAAAAAACTTAGGGTGCCAAGAGAATTCAGATGAACCAATAGTTTTTCCGTGAAACTGAGAGTTAATAAGATTAACTTTTATTCATGCATACATTTATTTAATATTTTGGTTTTAAATGTGTCATATTAGATTGGTTACAATTGAGAATTGCCCTTAAGTTTGATAAGTGGTGTTGTTCTCTTTGCATCTGTTACCTGTTCAATTATTTTTTTTTAGTTAAATTTCTTTATGTAAACTTATGTATGTTTCTTTATGGAAACACTATGGTTTAAAGAGTTGCTCATTATAGAGTTATTTCTGGCATTCTATATTCAGACAATAATCCCACCACCAGTGTAACATTCCCTCCACCCTTGTCACCAATTTTCCAACCTCCCCCAAACCTGCCCCTGGGCAGGTATGAATAATTTACCCAATATTATATGGTACAACTAATTGATAATGAAATTATCAACAACAAAAGCTTCATTAAAAATTTTGTGAAAATTGTTATCTCTCAATGGGGCCATCATATCACAGTCTAAAGGTTTACTAAGCTGTTTATTTCTAGTTAAGCATTCTGTTTTGATGTTGCTTGTTAAGCTTATGTGTTTTTTATAATAATTTCATATCTAATTTGGTATATTTCGACTGGGAGTCAGTCTGAAAATTATGAAGGTGTTGGGCAATCCAGGACTTTGAAGACCTGTGGAACTGGGTCAATGAGCTCATAGGACTACATCTGTAGTTTGTGGATGTGACTTCCAGTAAGTGTAGGAGAAGTGGCCTGCCCTGGTCCCAAACTGTCTTAGAAGTCAGCCACAAAACTAGCATACCTGAAGTTTTGGGCAGCTAGGAATTTCTGCAGAGAGTAGTGAGAAAATAGTGAAGCTGAGCCATTGACATGGCAGCAGTTGTCGGATGAATCTGTGTGTGCAGTGCCAGGGCTTTAGGTGCCCCAGCATGATCTGCTGCAAGGTCATTATGTCAGTGAATTTTTGTGTCAACTATTATTTTTTTTTGTTTTTATTTTTGTTTTTGGGTCACACCCTGCAGCGTTCAGAGGTTACTCCTGGCACTATGCACAGAAATCGCTCCTGGCAGGCACGGGAAACCATATGGGATGCTGGGATTCGAACCACTGACCTTCTGCATGCAAGGCAAATGCCCTACCTTCATGCTATCTCTCTGGCCCCATGGGCAACTATTCTCTTTTTTTTTCTAAAAAATATGGAACACTTCACGAATTTGCATATCATCCTTGCACAGGGGCCATGCATCGTTCCAATTTTAGTATATGTGCTGTCGAAGCGAGCACATGGTCAACTATTCTTTTTATTTATTTTTTATTTTTTTATTTTTTGGTTTTTGGGCCACACCCAGTGACGCTCAGGGGTTACTCCTGGCTATGCGCTCAGAAGTTGCTCCTGGCTTGGGGGACCATATGGGACACCGGGGGATCGAACCGCGGTCCGTCCAAGGCTAGCTCAGGCAAGGCAGGCACCTTACCTGTAGCGCCACCGCCCGGCCCGGTCAACTATTCTTAATGAAACTATTAACCTATATTTATTTAGAAGGTGAGAAATAAAGAACCCTTTAAGGAGCTGGTAGGTAGAGATATTTTTGACTTGATAGATTCTAAAAAACAACTGCAGACAAGATTTGAGTCATGGTTTGGGGAGATAGGAAGTTAGTCCCCTTTCCTTTAAAATCTAGTTATTCAAATTACTTAAGCAACTCCTTTATGACATTAAGTTACCAAGCAGAAAGAGTCACACAGACACATTAGAACAGGAAGTCATACATTTTTTGACCGATTCCACCTTTATTTACCATATTTCTGACTAAAAAAGTGATGCATACTTATTGCAGATAATCTTGTAAGTACAGAAAAGTAGGAAAAAGTGAATGAAAATCATTTAGAATCCCTGAAAAATGACAAACTGTTAGAGCCAATGTCTGTTCAGAGAACCAATTTAGGGCCCCCTGACCAGTGCTGAGGTGTTGCTCTCATGGTCGGTCAGCCTTGGTCTCACCCCCAGCAGCAGCATTGTTAGACATGTTTCCACCCTCTTTCCACTTTACCTGTGTATCTTAACAAGGAGATGCCTTCCATGACTTCCAACAAAGTTGTGGCATCCTATTTTCTGCTCCTCTCACACCAATACAGTTTTAGGTAATTTTTATGCAATTATTTATTTAACAACTGTCATTACTGCTAGGCTGTAGACCCACCGGGGAGGGTCCTTGTCTTAAAACACATACCACACACACACACACACACACACACACACACACACACCATACACTCACATAAAACAAGATAGTATAGCCAGTAAGTCATTTGCCTTGCATATAGCCAAACCTAGTTCAGTCCATGACACCACATATTATCTCCCGAGCACAGCCACAAGTCATTCCAGAAATTCATTCCAGAAATTGCCTCTGAATGTCATCAGGTGTGATCCAACCCATTCTCCTGCCACCACCACCACCACCACCATCACAACACACACACACACATATACACAAACACACACACATACACACACCACCACCACCACCACCACACTGAAACACACAGCATATATCCCCAGAGCTTATCACTATGATTGCATGCTTGTCTTTCTCTAGCTTAATAAACTTTATCTTCATAGCTGCCCCTAAATCTTAAAGATGCTTTCATTCACTTTCCCTTCTCACATCCTAATACCTTTGTATTTTGTTTCATATTTTTTGCAATGAGTCATTCTCTATTTGAATTATCATTCTAAGAAACAGCATAGGTAAGTGCTGAATTGCCTCCCCAATCCTTCCATTTCTGAAACAAAAATGGACACAAACTTCTGTTGCACCAGTACTGGGCTAGGATGAAAACAGAGAAGAGGTGTCTGATACTAGAAAGTCATCATTCTACTAGGGGGATGTAATTGGGCTCGGATTAACGAACAAGGCATGAGCTTTCAGCAATGACTAGTGCTATGAAGAATGGAGCTTTGGTAGAAAGGTAGATGTGCGATGGGAGCTTGTAAACACTTTTTGATAATTTTGTCCATAAGATGACCATTCCAAGAGCCACCTATTAGGGAAACTATATTCAAAGAAGAGAGCCTGAAGAACATGTTCCAGGTTAAGGCAAACATCTTGAAAGTACCAAACCCTTGTTTAATTCCTGGCATGTCAAGGCCTAGAAGAGGCCTTTTGGAAGGCCCTCCCAGCCCCGCCCCCCAAAGAAATACTCAATGAATAACTATCCATCCACCTTGTAACTTACTTCCCCCCCCTGTCTTTTTACACCCCCTTTATTGTCATGAGTTTAAAAGAAGATCATGTTTTTAAAATAAATCATAATTTCTTATTTTTCTATAGATAGAATGCCCTAATAGGCAAAAAATGTACTAGATTTTATTTCACTGACGTACATTAATTTACTCAGCAGAGGGAGCTCATACTCTAATCTTGAGAAGCTGGAAAGTAAGCATGATGATCATAGAACCTGAAATAAATGTCCTGAAATAAATGTTGTGACACTCATTTTAAATAACTTCCTTTTAGTACTTCTTTGAGCTAAGGTCTTTTGATTGAAATAGTGTGTCTGTAGGAACACATGTGGTTTAATGATTAGGAATTTTCTTTGATCATGTCTGCATTCAGCCAACTCTATACAGACACTCTGTTCTTAAAGAGATGTAAACCAAGCTGTGAAAAATTATGGGTGCAAAGGCCCTGCAGCTGAAAGTTGCCAATCTGAGAGGAGAGGGTGGGCCAGGTCCCCCCCTCGTCTTGCCAAAGCACATCCAATCACCTACAATCACCCTGACACAATGATCTTAACAAATTTTCTTGATGCTGTATTTTCCTTTCCCTTCCTTCCTTCCTTCCTTCCTTCCTTCCTTCCTTCCTTCCTTCCTTCCTTCCTTCCTTCCTTCCTTCCTTCCTTCCTTCCTTTCTATCTTCCTTCCTTCCTTTCTATCTTCTTTCCTTCCTTTTCTTTCACCTTCCTTCCTTCCTTCCTTCCTTCCTTCCTTCCTTCCTTCCTTCCTTCCTTCCTTCCTTCCTTCCTTCCTTTTCTTTCAATTTCACTCCCACTTACCTGGAAAATAAGTTTTTTTGGGGGGGGGGCGCTTCACTCGGTGATACTCAGGGCTTACTCCTGGCTCTATGCTCAGAAATCGCTCCTGGCAGACTTTGGGGACCATATAGGATGCTGGGGATTGAACCCTGGTTGGTTTCAGGTCAGCCACGTGCAAGGCCTTACTGCTGTGCAATCACTCTGGCCCACAAATGCATTTTTAGCAACTATGTCAACTCTTTGATATATGGTCTTTAAATAAAGTAATTTACATTTTAAAAATAATTTTCTCCAATAATGTTCTGTTTTGCTTACCAAAATAATTTTATAAGGTTATAAGGTTATAAATAAACATAAGTTTATTTGCCTTGTTTTAATGTGACTCAGATTTGACATTGAATGATTGCATATGAGGTCTATGCCCTTAGAATTATAAAACAATATTTATTTAGACTTCAAAGGATGTTTACCATTGCATAGTCCAAGTTCAAAGGCAAAGTGAGTGAAGGCTGAGATAATGAATTAATCTCTCAGATAAGAAGCTGGCAGCATGACTGGACTCAGCAGAACTCAACTGGTGAATCAGCAACTCTAATACTGGGGGCAGAGGGGAGGTTGTGTGCATGAGATACAAATTTCTAGTTATCTGAAGAACTTTAATGACATAAAGAGGCATATTTGTTAAAAAGTTTTACAAGTTTCCCAAAATTATCCCTGCTTATATTGCACTTTTCTAAATCATACATTTCTAAAACATAGAAAGTCATGTCTAACATTTTAAATCCTGTCCTTTAGGTTCAAAGGTGTCCTCTGGACAGCATAGAACTAGGAGACAGAGAGCATTAGTTGAACGAGTTTCTGGAGAAGTTAAAAAACTTGTGTTGATAACTACACTGAAAACTATCATGCCATGCGAATGAATGAGGGAACTGGAAAGCCTGTATAGGTGGGGGTAAGGTGAGTTAGAGGGAGATTTGGGACATTGGTGGTGGGAATGTTGCACTGGTGAAGGGGGGTGTTCTTTACATGACTGAAACATAATCACAATCATGTTTGTAATCAAGGTGTTTAAATAAAGATATTAAAAAAATAAACCTGTGTTGAGTCTCAGCTCTGTGCTGAAAATTGAGTCTTGAAACAAAGAAATTTTTTAACCAGGATTTTCTGAATCTAGGAGATATTCTTTTCAAAAGATCAGATATGGTTCCGCATTCCACTGCAAAATATTATTTCCTCCCTCTGCATAATGATTAATGTCAAAATAGCCTTAGCTTTCTTGAACAGAACCATGTGGAGCAGAAGGACCTGATTAGATTGAAAGAATACACACCTTTTGTCTTAGTTACTATAAGTAATTCCAAGATCTTTGTAGGAAAAATCAAAATTGAATGGAATCTTTGCTAAATTTCAAATACACCCTAGAAGGAAAAATAATTATCATTAGTGGGAAAGAAACAAACCAGCCCAATTTTATGCTGCTAATAGCAATACAACCTTGAAGTTTATTGTTTTAAGTGAGATAAGCCAAGTGAAATACAACATGACAAAAGAGGCTTGTTTTCCACCCCATCGTTTGACTTGAGTTAATCTGATCCAAGCTGTAAACCCATCTGCAGATTTCTTCATTTTTGAGTCTGAGAAAAACATCTGTTTTACTATTTATTTACTGATGTTTCAAAGGAGGAAATTTTTTTCTACATTGTTTTTTAATTCAGGGACTGTTTATATTAGAGTTTCAGGCACCCAGTGTTCCAACTCCACACCCACACAGCAGCCTCCCTCCACCAGTGTCTCAGGGTCCCCTACACCACAAATGTTTGAACCCCATGGCAGAACCAGTGCCGTAACCTGTAAAATAAAAATAAAAAATTCACGTGTTGGGTGAGGCTGTCCCAGGCACCGTGTTTCTAACCCCTCAGGTGGACAGGTCTGATGAAGCAGGGTAGCAGTGGAGAAATAATACACCAAGCCAATGAGTTAAAGTTTCATTGAAGTTAGTCTGTTTTTTGCCTCATGGCCTTTCTCTGCCATGTGCAATCTCTGCCATGTGCTGCCTATGCCATGTGCTCATTTTCCCATGTGTTTTCTCTCTTGAGCCCAAAGCCAGACCCTTTTCTTTATTATTCAGAACCCTACCCACCAAGGTGGGGAAGGCCCTGTCATCCAGGTAGGTTTGTACATGTCAAAGGTAGAGGTTAAGCAAAAAGGAAGTTAGGGAAGGGTTCACTTTACAGTAACTTAAATCTCAGGGCTTCATACCACCTGCCAATAATTATTCCCATACTGTGTTTCTTTATATTCCACAGGTGAGAGGAACCATTTTGCCTTTGCTCCCCTCCTTCTGACTGACTTCATGAAGATGACACTCTCTTGTTCCTTGATGATGTCAAGTTCTACGATTTTGTCTTTTCTTATAGAGGAGAAGTATTTCACTGTGTATTCACACCACACTTTCTTTATTCTTGGGCACTTGTGTTGTTTCTTATCATACTTACTGTGAGCAGCACTGCAATGAACATAGGAGAACAAATCTCTTTTTGAAATATTGTTTTTTGATATTTTGGGTTAGATGTCAGGAAGTGGAATTGCTATGCACAGAGAAAATCAATTCTTAGTTTGTTGTGAAGTTTTCAGACTGTTTTCCATTAGTCATACATCCCTAATAATAATGGATAAGGTTTTCTTTTTCTCCACACCTCCATCCACACTGGTTTGCTACTACCCATATTTTTCCTTTTTCGGGGAGAGGGGTATCTGGCAGTGCACAGGGGTTACTGCCAGTTCTGCACTAAGGGGTCATTGGAGGGCCATCTGGGATGCCAAAGATCCATGGTCTCTGAGATGGCCACGTGCAAGGCAAGGCCCTTCCTGCTGTGCTATTGCTCCAGCCCCTGTTACAATTCTTTTTGATGTGTGCTAATATCACTGGAGTAAAGTGGTATCTTATTATTGTTTTGATTTACACTGCTCTGGTGATAAGTTATAAAGAGTACATTTTTATATTCCTATTTGCCATCTGTATGTCTTCTTGGAGGAAGCATCTGTTTAACTCTTCTCCCCATCTCATGATGAAAGCTTTTTGCAGTGTTTGTGGTTAAAAATTTTTTTTTGGGGGGGGGTCACACCTGGTGATGCTTAGGGGTTACTCCTGGTTATGCACTCAGAAATTGCTCCGGGCTTGGTGGACCAACCATATGGGAAGCTGGGGATCAAACGGAGTTTCATCCAAGGTCAGCTGTGTGCAAAACAAACACCCTTCCGCTGTGCCACTGCTCTGGCCCCATATGGTTAAGCTTTGTAAATACCAGAAGGAAAGAGAATTTTATGCTCAGAAGAATCTACTACATACTGGAATTGGAATTAAAAGCCATATTACTCTTAGAAGCCAGAAATGTTAATTATTTAACTATGGGCAAACAGGTAAATTTGAATGACCAGATATTTTTATTTGTTAATAGTTGTTACAGCAAATATTCTCATAGCTGAGTGTCTTCACTGTTGTCTACCAACAGAGGTGCTTCCAGTTACAAAACAAGATTTAGAGTTCTTGGTGTTCAATCCCCCAAGGTCATTTAGGATCCCCAGGATGTTCCAATTTGTTTTTTTTTTTTTAATCACACCCGGCAGTGCTCAGGGGTCACTCCTGGCTCCACGCTCAGAAATCGCTCCTGGCAGGCTCGGGGGACCATAAGGGATGCCAGGATTTGAACCACTGTCCTTCTGCATGAAAGGCAAATGCTTACCTCCATGCTATCTCTTCGGCCCCAGATGTTCCAATTTGTGAAGTTCCTCTTTATTTCCTCAGAAGATCTTCCATCATTGTCTGCAATACGTAAATGCAGATTTAATGCTACTGTCTATGAGAAACACACAGACTTCAGTATAGCTCATAAACTGAACAAGAATGATTAAACCCACCATGAAGAATGAAACAAAGACAGATATTGATGGAACAGTGGCTTAATCAGTTAGTAATTAAATCTATTGCTTTGTATATTTATTTTCCCATCTCTGGTAGCTTACAAAAGAACTAAGTGGATTCTAATTAAGTTTTAGCTCATAAACAAACTATTATCTATGTACCAGGAATGAGATTTCTAATGTCAAATTCTAAATAGAGAAATAAGGTATAAATGATGATAGAGCATTACCCAAGACTTAACAGTGCATATTTAGGGAAGTGTGTGTTAGTATTAAGGCATTTTTGTAGAATGGAAAAATGGTGGGTATACCAGGAAACTAGAGACTCATGTTCTACATGTCCAGCCTGAGCATTTAGTCATCTGGAAATTTTCCAAAAAGACCAGGATGTCTCTAAATCTGCCTTTGCTTTATCTTCAAATTAGGTGTTTGACTAGAAGCTATTTTGATCTGTAGGCCATACTTCTGTGAGATTGAAAAGTAGACAAATTATATAAGTATAAAGTGTTAGGCTGACTTTGGGCAAAGGGAAGATGGTTTGGACCATGTCTGGTGGTATAGGGTGTGGGGAGCTATTCCTGACTTTGTGCTCTGTAATGACTCCTGATAGTACTCAGGGGACCATAAGCAGTACCAAAGATCCAGTGTTGGCTTTACCTCCTGTACTTTCTCATGACAGAATCTTAGACTTGGCAAGCCATTTGGGACCTCTCACAAATTAATGTTGTTTACTAAGCAAGGTTGAGAGGTTCAATAGCAAGTTGAAAATTTTTCTCTATTAGTAGGAGTACTTAAAGAACAAAGTTTTTAAAATTATTCCCTGGGGGCTGGAGCAATAGCACAGCAAGTAGGGCATTTGTCTTTAATGCAACAGATCTGGGTTCGATCCCTGGCCTCCCATATGGTCCCCCAAGCTAGCAAGGAGTAATTTCTGAGTGCAGAGACAGGAATAACTCCCAAGCACTGTCAGGTGTGGTCCAAAAGCAAACAAAAAATTATTTCCTTCATCTATTTCTCTAAAATCACTGAAAAAAAAACAAGAGAGAATTGATAATAAGATAGCATGTATTATTAGAAAAGAAGTATTTCTGAAGGTAATCTGTAAATAGCTGACCATATTTAATTGAATGAACATTTTGTTTTCCTCTATTTTCTTTTAAATGGACTTGTGTGTTTCCAGTTTTGATTAGTGCAGGACTGGTAGAATGAAATTATATATTTGTTTGTCTAAAAGTAATCCACTTTGGTCAAAATAAAAATATTTATAAAATAAATAAATAAAAGCAATCCTAATCTGTTTACTCTACTTAAATTGGCCACTATCTTTGTTGTTCAGCAAAGACTATTTAAGGTATTTAAGGAAAAACCATAAGGTTTCCCCTTTCATACTAAATCACAGAATTGCTAGTCTTTTATTTTTTTAATTTTTTTTAGAATTGCTAGTCTTGATTGAAAATGAAAATAATAATGAGGTCCAAAGATATGACCTGGTCAAAGTGGCACAGATGTTTAATACAAACAAGACAGTGAACACCAGGGCACCAGGCTCACTGCCCAGAGTCCTCTAAAACTGAAATTGTTCCATGCATCTGGGAAGAAACATGACAAACAATTTCTGTTGGTTAATAATAAACAAGGAAATAATTTCTTAAGGAAATTGAATTGTTCAATTTGTTTGAAATTAAAGTAGATGATACCCTTGTAAAAATAGTTAATGCAAAATTCTTGTTCTTTGTAGAAGCCATTAAGAGGGTCGCTCTTTTGTTGGAATTTCCATGTGTTTATAAATAATTTCACACTAAATAATTTCAAGATTGAACAAACATCTAAGAGGCATCTCAACTGACTGAAGTGATGAAAATAGAACAATTAAATGGTTGTGAGAATTTCTTTATCATAATGATTTTGTGAACGTTGCCTTAAGTTATGTGTTTTGGAAAGGATGACAAAGAGATGGGAATTCTTGAGATTGGATTAAAAGCTCTGACAAATGAAATGATTCTTATATTCCTCTCTTTGTTGGGGCTGTGGTTTGGGTATTCCCATGGGCTTCTATTGCCATTTCAAGGATCTTCTGGTCTAACTATTTTATAATGGGGTTTTATTTGCTGCCTTTCTTCTTATTCTCCCATGTAAGTGGAGGGAAACTTTCCAAAGGCAACACCATGCTTGTGATTGCTGAAACAGACACAGGTATTAAAATCTGGCTGGCTACATTTAGCAAAGTGAGTAGATTTATTCTTAATGCAGAATGAAATGTACTTATTAATTTCCAATGAATAGATAAACAAATAAATTTAAAGTATTTTATAATTTAATTGTCTTACTACAAATGTCAATAATTGTAACCCATACAAATAACAGCTCCTTCGGATTCTTAACAATTTTTCAGGACATAGATGGTGCAGAGAGTTGTAGATCATTGTGCTAGTAACACAGCATTGATCATGTGCCTCTCGCTGAGCTGAGGCAATCAGGACTTGACTGAAAATACCTTACAGGGAAGAAAAACTTCTAAAAGACATAAGGACTTCTTCCCTATATTTTGAAAGATACTTTTACTTAAAGCTTTCTGAAGGAAACAGAGATGGCTTTCCTCATTCAAGACATTAACCCTACCCATTTCAGTCTTAGTTCAACATTTTCCTTTTCTAAGTATTTCTCTTATAGACATTCAAGCCTCATCCACTAAGAATACTCAAGTGATTTTCATTATAAAGAAAAAAAATCTCTTTCATCCCAGTTCTCTTTTATTGTCTTCTCTATTTTCTACCCTTCGTTCAATTTTTCAAACAACTCTGATATCTGATTTGATTTGGATTATTTTCTTTTCACTTTTTCTCTCCTTTCTGTCTTTTTGAAGCTTAACACTACTAGCAGTCATTATTTTCAATTATCTTCCTATCTCCTTTCTCTCTCTCTCTCTCTGTCTGAACAATGTTTATTGCATTTGACTTTCTCAAAAATGTTTCTTCTATTGCTTGTCCTTGAGCTATCTTAGTCTTCTAATTTTCATATCATTTCCCAAGATTTCTGTTTTATTTTGTTTTGCAGGGCCACACTTAAGGTGCTCAGAGCATTTTCCTGACTCTATACCAGGGATCATTCCTAGCAGAGCTCAGGGGACCAACCATATGGAGTGCCAGGGATCAAACCCAGGTCAGTGGCCTGGAAGGCAAATGCTATGTCTACTATTATTATCTCTCTGGCCCCCTTACCTACATTCTTATTCTCAAACTTTAGGGCTCTTTCATCCTTCTACATTCTGTCTTTCTTTGGCTATTGGGCTTCTCAAAGGGCATAGATACAGGTTCTCTTCTCAATAATGCTCTCCTCACCATCTATGACTTTGCTTTTCAATCAGGTGCACACACTCAACTATCTCATTTCCTCTTACTAATTACTGGAAACCCCACTCTGGCTTACTTAAACTAGCATGTGAAAAATACCAACTTCCAAACATCCTCTGAAAGGTGGTTCAACTCCAGTATCCCTAAAACAGCAGGTGGATGTGAAAATTAAAAGCCTTGGAATTACTCAGCACCCTTTCACTCTGTCATTTTCCTGCATCCGAATCTACCAACAATCCATTTTAATTTTTTATACATTTCTGTCATCAGTTCCCTTCTTTCCATCTCCACCATCGTTCTTTCCATGTAGGAGGCCCAGATCAATCTGTGAAACCTCATGGCCACTTGAGTACCATAACAAGTGACCCCTAATACTAAGCCAAGAATATTCCCAAGTACTGAGTATTCCAAAGCAGACAATAGTAATCCACTATTAGCACCCTTATACTAGATACTTTCTGTTTATCTCTCCTGGGTTGATAGAAATCTACTTGTTATATTGAATTAATTTGAGAACATTTTCAATCATTTCTCCATACAACAGCCAGAATGGTCTTTCAAAATAATAAATGTCCTTTATCAAAATCCTGTAATGGTTGGTCATTACCTGTGCAAAACAATTCATATTTTTATATACTTTTATTAGAATTTTTTCAATTTATTATCCATTTGTTATGGTTTAAGGGATTTAAAGGATTTAGCAGCACACCTCTGTGTATAATGATCAACATTCCCACCACCAAGACTTCTGGTGCCATCCTACCTCCAAAAAACACTTTGTTAATTTTTCCCACTCAACCCAATCTCTTTATTCCTCCATTTCCTGATAGGATTGTTTTCTTCCCTCCCTCTCTCCCTCCTTCCCTCCCTCCTTTCTTACTCCCATCCTCCCTTTCTTCCTCTTTCCCTTCCTCCCTTCCTCCCTCCCTTCTTTTCTTCCTCTCTTCCTCTTTCCCTTCATCCTTTCCTTCCTTTCTCCCTCCCTTCTTTTCTTCTTCTCTTCCTCTTTCCCTCCATCCTTTCCTTCCTTCCTTCCTCCCTCCCTTCCTTCCTCTTTTTTTTTTTTTTTGGTTTTTGGGCTACACTAGTTTGACGCTCAGGGGTTACTCCTGGCTATGCGCTCAGAAATCGGCCCTGGCTTGGGGGGACCATATGGGAAGCCGGGGGATCGAACCGTGGTCCTTCCTTGGCTAGCGCTTGTGAGGCAGACACCTTACCTCTAGTGCCACCTTCCTGGCCCCTCCTTCCTCTTTCTTTCCCTCCATTCTTTCCTTCCTTCCTCCCTCCCTCCCTTCCTTCCTCTCTTCCTCCCTCTCTTCCTCCCTCCCTTCCTTCCTTTATTCCTCCCTCCCTCCACCTTTTCCTTCCTTCCTCCCTCCATCCTTTCCTTTCTTCCTCCCTCCCTCTCTTCCTTCCTTCCTTCCTTCCTTCCTTCCTTCCTCCCTCCCTCCCTTCTTTTCTCCCTTCATCCCTCCTATCCTCCCTCCATTCATCCTTTCCTTCTGTTCTCTTTCCTTCTGTTCTTTCCTTCTGTTCTTTCTTTCTCTTTCTTTTTCTTCTTTTTCTTTCTTTCTTTCTCTCTTTCTTTTTCTTTCTTCTCTTTCTTTCTTTCTTTCTTGATTTGCTCTTTTTTTCTTTCCTTCTTCACACTATGGAGTAGGGATGAGGATTAACTATCTCTAAGAACTACATTTTGTTTTTCCAGAAAGTTCTGTATTCCTTTAAAGTCATAGATCAAAGCACATGTTTTATGTTTTGCCTAGATTTTCATCTTCACAATCCCATTTATTTATGTTCCCATTCTTGGTTGTTTTTTTTATTATTCAAGATATAGCTCAAGCTTGGCTTTTTGGAAAGGTCTCTTCATGCACTTCATCTCTGCTGTTCTCTCTGCTCTACTCCCAAACCCCAGTTCATAAAGCCTTACTTATAATCCTCCACATGTTCTATTGTTAAGTGTTACAGTTGCATCTATGTCCCCCATTTGGCTCTGAGGCCCTGAGGGATGATCTCTTTGTCATTTGTGTATTCCAAGTGCCTAACTCAGTGCCACCATTTGCGACTGCCCTTTAGAAGTGTGCAGAATAATTGATGACTAGTGAATTCAAGTGGATTCAAGGGCTGACTTTATTTTGTATAGAAAGAAAACCAAAGCAACAAGTTACAAGGAAGATTGTGTTTTGCCTTGAAAATGTTTTGTATTTTCCTTTGACATTCATGTTAAGAGATATTCACATAAAGATACCAGAAATATCAGCCTGGGAAAGTTTGCGGGACTTTTTCTCTTTTTTGATGCCAGAGATAAATAAATCAAGAGAAGAAGAAAAACACTAATTTGGATCAAAATAGATATTCCCAGGGGGCTAGAGTGAAAGCATAGAGTGGAGGGCACTTGCCTTGCATGCGGCTGACACAGGTTTAATCCCCAGCATCCCATATAGTCCCCTGATCATAGTCCCCTAGGAGTAATTCCTGAGTGCAGAGCCAAGAGTAAACCCTGAACACCTTCAGGTGTGGCCCCAAAACTATATATATAAATAAATATATTATATGTAAATAAATCTGTATAAATATAAACCAAAGATATATAAATCTTTATACACACACACACACACACACACACACACACACATATATGGCTATTGTCACTCACATCCAAGCACTGAGTTTCCCTTGTTGGTAGGGCTCTAGTATGAACCCTGGGGACACAGGGCAGTGAGAAACCTCAGTTTTATACTGCTGGAGAAGTTGGAAGCTTCTAAAATATTTTCCTAATTTGGAGGCAAAAAGAGAAGAAGGAAACTAAACTACCCCATGTGCCCCACATAACATAGCTGGAGAGAGATAAATTACCACAGGAAGCCAAAGCAAAGTGCCAAAAGAAAAATGCAATCTCCCTTAGAGATTGAGTGCATGGTTTTCTGGAAGAGGGACATAGCTCCAGAGAGGAGGCTATACCTGAGGGCGAGGAGGGAAATCAATATATCACTTGACAGGGAAAGCTGGTTGTGAAGCAGAACAGAGCAGTCTATAATATGTCTTTAAAGTCATCTAGCTACCAAAAACCCACCAGATATGGTTATTTTATGGCTGACAGGGACTGTTTGGAACTAGGGTAGGCCACCTCCCACATCTGTATTTCTGGAAGTACAGATAGCCAAGTCCACAATTCAGAGCCAACCATCATGTCTGCCCAAGTGGCCATCACCATAAATGATCTAACTTTTGAAAGAGAGGTAAAATTAGCAGCAAAAACTCATGGATATAATGGCCACACAGCAGATCGCACTGAGATCACCAAGGAAAGAAGTAGGATAAGTCCCCCACCCTGCTGAAGCCTGGGAGTTGCACACTATAACTGCCACCATGCCAATTTGCCAGTTTCACTGATTTTTCACTCATCTTTCCAGAGACTTCTAATGGCCCCAAACTCCAGGTATGCTGATTTTGTGACTGACATCTCCAGGGACTATTTGGGGCCAGAGCAGGCTGCCACCCTCCACTGCTTCTCTGAATTCCCAGAAGTCCCAGTAGCCTCACCCATGAACCAGCACTCATTGGTCCAGCTCCACAGAACCTCATAAGCCTGGACCTCACAGCCACTTAGGTGGCCAAGCAACACCTCCATAATTTTAATACTGACTGCCTAGTAGAAATGCACCAAATTAGATATGAACTTATCATAGAAGCCACATAAGCTCAACAAACAAAACCAACAACAGAATGCTCAACTAGCAACAAACAGCTTAGTAAATCTTTAGACACTAAGATAGGATAATTTTCACAAGGTTTTTTTTTTTTTTTTGGTTTTTCGGACCACACCTGTTTGATGCTCAGGGGTTACTCCTGGCTAAGCATTCAGAAATTGCCCCTGGCTTGGGGGGACCATATGGGACGCCGGGAGATCGAACCGAGGTCCTTCCTTGGCTAGCGCTTGCAAGGCAGACACCTTACCTCTCGAGCCACCTCGCTGGCCCCCACAAGTGTTTTTTTAGTGAAGTTTTATTTTCCTCAGAATTCCGTTACCATTGTACCAAGCAATATTAGGCAAATCATTCATATCTGTTAATGGGGCAGGCTTCAGGAAGGTTGAGAAACTGGTGACAAGGGTAGATGGAATGATAAGGTGTTGGAATTGTGGTTAGGACATTGAAGGCCAGAATTGACTCTATTATGTGTAACTCTATTATGAGCAACTCTGTAAACTACAGTGTTTAAAGTAAAGAGAAAAACTTTAAACAATCTTCAAAATCAGCTTCAGATGGGAGACAATATTTGTGACAAATGATATTCACTCAGCATTTCTATACCAATATTTCTGAAAGATCACTTGACTATGGCATGCAGTGGTTCCTCTTCCCAGAGCAGTTGTATGTGTAACCTGGAAAGTTTTATGGCAACTCAAAATTAATGCTGGGTCATATCACAAGGAGATTTAAAACTAGGGAAAAGGAGGAAAATCATAGACAAATGTGTTTTTAAAATTTAAAGATATTGAAAATTTCTGAGAAATTCTGGGAAATCTGGGGACTCTGTCATGAATTGGTCAGATGGATTATACTTTGGAAAGAAGACTACTGGGTACAGAATGTGTGGAAATAACTAACTACAATGCAAATGAGAATGACCTGGCTAGGGCAGTGAGGGATAGAAATGAAAAACAGAGATATATTTGAGGACCCAGTGCATGTTAAAATATTCCTGCTTTAGTTCTTAAGGACAAAATAAAAACATGTTGATGCCATTAATATAAGTACGAAAATACTGGGAGACCCTGTTCTAATGGTGTAAGGGTGAGGATGACTGTGAATTTAGGATTGGGGATATGAAGAAGGTTGTAGAGATAATGCAGTGGTAAAAATGCATGTGAAACTCACATATGGCTGTTACCTAAAATGTGGAGAATATGTGTGATTATTTTATTAAAATGCATGGAAATAATTTAGGTAGAAAGGTGGGCCAGATTGACAGTAAAACAGGTCAGGTGTTTGCATTGTATGTGGCCAACTTGGGTTCAATCACCAGATCCCATATGGCCCTCCAAGCCCACCAGAAGTGATCCCTGAGTGGAGAGTGAGTCCTGAGCATCACTGAGTATGACCAGAAACTGAAACACAAAGGAGACAGAAAGACAAGTGGGGATGAAGAAACATCTGAAATCCTTTATATGAGCAAGGTACATCTCCTCTGTACAAATTACAGAATTTCATATTAAACAAGGAATAACTTTCTAGCAGAAAGTTATTATGTGTCAGCTATTAGAATTATAAAGAATTTTCCACAAGGAAGTTTGTTCTAATGGGAACTAGGCATGGTTAGTTAATACTTTGAAGAGAAATGATATAGGGAGAATAATTGCTGAAGGTACTGTGTTTAGATTAAGTCCTTTGTTAAATTAACTGCAATATTTTTTTGTTATTTGGGGGCAGGGCCACAAACAATGGTGTTCAGGGTTTACTCCTGGCTTTATGCTGGTGGAGCTTGGAAGACCATATGTGGTGCTGAACATCGAACCAGGGTTGGCTGTGTGCACCTTACCAATTATACTATTTACCCAGTCATTGTAATGTTACTTTTAATACATATGAATTGCTCTTAGAGTTTATTCTTTTTTCTATTTCTGAGGATGTTGAAGGCATTAAATAGATGCAGCATCAAGGAGTCCTTAGTCCTCAGGTCACTAGAACTCTACTCTGATTCCCAACTCTGACTTTCTTTTGCCACAGTCCTCCCCAAGGTCCAAGGGTCAAAAAGACAATCCATCAGGAACTAATAAAAGTTTCACTGACGGGGCCGGGCGGTGGCGCTAGAGGTAAGGTGCCTGCCTTGCCTGTGCTAGCCTTGGATGGACCGCGGTTCGATCCCCCGGTGTTCCATATGGTCCCCCAAGCCAGGAGCGACTTCTGAGTGCATAGCCAGGAGTAACCCCTGAGCGTCACGGGTGTGGCCCCAAAAAAAAAAAAAAAAAAAAAAAAGTTTCACTGACAATTGCTATTACAGACATGGTCCACTCACCACCATAGCACCAGCTTCTAGCTATGCCATATGGACGGCCACACTTTAGAATTTCTTGTTCCAGAGGCCAAATTCCAGTGCCCACATGGGCCACTGCTTTAGTCATTTAGTCAGAGAAAGCAACTACTGAGGCAGGAACTCACTATAGAATTTCAAAGTGGCTCAGGAGCAGCTGTTTGGAGGACAGAGCTTAGACTGTCAATTATGATCATATGGATGTAGGACAGGGTTGAGGCAAGAAAATAGAAGAACTGGTCACCTTTTGTCACTTCTCTTGCTTCTGGTCTCACAAATGTGAGGGTTAGTTCTGTTCTTTTCTGCCACCCCAGGTGAAATATGTGGTTGCCATCGATAAGCAGATAAGCAGCCAAGTCTATCTTTAACATTTCTCTTCCATTTATCAATCTAACAATGATTTTTCTGTTTAACAATTACTTTTTTTTGTTTGTTTGTTTTTTGTTTTTTGGGTCACACCCAGCAGCACTCAGAGGCTACTCCTGGCTCTATGCTCAGAAATAGCCCGCAGCAGGCCCGGGGGACCATAAGGAATGCCTGGATTTGAACCACCGTCCTTCTTCATGCAAGGCAAACGCCTTACCTCCATGCTATCTCTCCGACCCAACAATTACTTTTTGTTCAACAATTTTTAGTATGCAGTTATAAAGTTAGTATGTATTTACATAAAAATTCACCTAGAGTTGATGGAAAATTGTGGGTGCCCTGCCTGGGGTGACACCAGTCAATATGTGGGTTACTTTTCTCGGAGGGAAAGCACATTCAAAACATAAAGACACAGAACACACAAGACACACACAAATAACAGACAGGGAGATAGACAAGAGTGGAAAAGGATTCCAGATCCAAATCCAAATCCGGCTTATATACTTTTTGCGGGCACAGTTCTGCACATACACATTTTGATAGGGGATAGATACATTGAACAGGCAGGAATATTCAGATAACAGGACCCATTGGCAAGTGGGTCGGAATGTACAGATAAGGGGACCCATCTCCATCGGTCCGGGGTGTACTGATAATGGAACTCATCTCCGGCAGGTTGGAATGTACAGATTATGGGAACTTCAGATAGACTCAGTTTCCCAGGGCTAAAATTCTATGCCTTCTTTGTCTCTGTACAAGCCTTAGATGGTTACATTTTAATTCTCAGGGCTGTCTGATTTTAGCAATGCTCTCTGTTTGTTGCAGAGGCCTGCTTTTAGCAAGGTTTTGTGCCTGTCACAAGGCCCTGCTTTTTAGCTAAGTTTTATGGCTGTTATAAGGACCCCCAGCAGAAAATCTAGGAAATGACTTCATAACCCAATCATGCAGAGATAACTACCTAATAGTTACTTAGTTATATATAGTGTACATATTTACTGACTTTTTTTTTCCATGCTTATGTTGTAGATATAACTAATTTCTTGTACAAATATAGTTTGGTGTCAGAGTGTTCCATATTTTTTGAAGAAAAAAAATTTTATTGGGAGGTATTGAGTAAGAAACAGAGAGGATAAGAAAGAGAGAGAACGAGAGAGTAATAACCTCAAGAGAGAGCACAAGCTTCTCCATAGGCAGAGAGAAGTCTGATACATATCCTATAGTTGAAGTACGAAAGTCCACATCTCAGAAGAGAATATGCGGGCGATATATGGTCAAGTACCATGTATCTAGGCTGATTTTTCATTATTTTACTTAAAGCAATATCATTTCTTTTCTCTTTCTTTCTCTCTCTCTCTCTCTCTCTTTCTTTCTTTCTTTCTTTCTTTCTTTCTTTCTTTCTTTCTTTCTTTCTTTCTTTCTTTCTTTCTTTCTCTCTCTCCCTCTCTTTCTTTCTTTCTCTCTCTTTCTCTCTTTCTATCTGTCTTTCTCTTTCTTTCTTTCTCTCTTTCTCTCTTTCTTTCTCTCTTTCTTTCTTTCTTTCTTTCTTTCTTTCTCTCTTTCTTTCTCTCTCTCTCCCTTTTTCTTTCTTTCTTTCTCTCTCTTTCTTTCTCTCTCTCTTTTTCTGTCTTTCTTTCTCTTTCTTTCTTTCTTTCTCTCTCTCTTTCTTTCTTTCTTTTTTCTCTCTCTTTCTTTCTTTCTTTCTCTCTTTCTTTCTCTCTCTCTTTCTTTTTTTTCTTTCTCTCTCTCTTTCTTTCTTTCTTTCTTTCTTTCTTTCTTTCTTTCTTTCTTTCTTTCTTTCTTTCTTTCTTTCTTTCTTTCTTACTTTCTTTCTTTCTTTCTTTCTTTCTTTCTTTCTTTCTTTCTTTCTTTCTTTCTTTCTTTCTTTCTTTCTCTTTTTCTTCTTTCATTTTTGGCCCACATCTGTCCATGCTCAAGGGTAACTCCTGGCTCTGTGCTCAGAAATTGCTCCTAGCAGGCTGGGACACCATATGGGATGAACCTGAGTCGGTCATGTGTCTACTGAATACAAGGCAAATGCCCTACCTGCTGTGCTATTGATCAAACCCCCAGATATATTATCTTTTTTGTTTGTTTGTTTTTTAGTTTTTCGGGTCACACCCATTTGATGCTCAGGGGTTACTCCTGGCTAAGCACTCAGAAATTTCCCCTGGCTTGGTGGGACCATATGGGATGCTGGGGGATCGAACCGAAATCACGATCTTTCCTTGCTAGCGCTTGCAAGGCAGACACCTTACCTCTAGTGCCACCTCACCAGCCCCTTATCTTTATTTTTAATGTTATAAAAATTGTTTTTCAAGATAACCTAAATTCCAGTCTTATAGGTAAACCATAATTTTTTATTTGTTTACTGTTTATTTAGGGTTTGGGGACTACATCTGACAATGCTCAGGGTTTAGTCCTGGCCTTGTGCTCTTGAGTGATCCCCGGCAGTGCTCCTGGAACTATATGCAGTACCAGGAACTTAACTGGGAGGTTGAACACATGCACGGTAAACATCTGATCTGTGTTTTCTCTTTGGTACAATGCCATAACCTAAAATGATTTATTTATATAATCTCTTATTGTTGAATATTTCCTATTTCTGAGTATTGTGATTATAAGTAACAGTGAATATTATCTCCCTACATAATAAGTCATTGTCCTGCCTATAATTATTTTCCTATAACAAAGCCCTGACTGTTGAATTGCTGGGTCAGTGTATGTGCAAATAAAATTTTAATCACCTGGACATTCTAGTTTCTCTTATCTTTTTTCTTGCCTTTGTGATCCTTTTTTTTTTTTTTTTTGCCAATACTAAGGGTGATTCTAAATATTGGTAATTAGAAAGTCTGTCATTTATTAGACTGCATCGTGTTTGTCATTGTGTTCAGGACTCTCTGCACAACATTTTCATTCATATGTTTTTGGCTTCTCAATATTTCCTTTGAAGTATTATCCAATAATACTGAAAATAAAGTTACTCTCAAGTTGGAAATTTACAGGGCTGGGGATTGAGCTGGACGTGTCTCTTGCCAAAGTTGAGGTCATCATTCTGGTCAAGCTACGGCTATCTTTGCGTAATTATTATTTTCTGTAGGTCCAGAATAGAGGATCCTTTCTGTCAGGAAGACCTAGCTGAGGTTTGCTAGTTGAGGGTCAATGGAAGTAAAAGGGTAGAAAATTTTGGAGAGAGACAAGTTCTTGAAGAACTTTACCAAGGCCTGTTAGTCAAGTTCAGTACATCCAATCAATGAGATGCACTGAGCCCAAATGTATGAACCTGCAGATAAAAGAAGACAGAAACAGAAACACCCAACTTTATTCTCTGGCTCCTTTTCGTGATTGAAGCAAAAACATTCCTTTAACAAAAATATAAACTAGGGAAGGAAACATTTTATTTATTTAGTTAGTTTTGGGTTCTACACCCTGAAGTGCTCAGGGTTTTATTTCAGGGACCACTCCCAGTGAAACTCAGGTCACTATAGGGGATCCCAGGGATTGAACCTGGGTTAGTGCAAGGTAAGTGCCCTACCCACTGTGTATCTCTTGAGCCTCCAAAAAACATTTTCTTGAAAGAAAACTTAGGAAGTCCTACTTGTGATTTACCACCAATGCTAATCATATGAATAAAGATGGTCTCATTAGGCCATGGAGTTAGTAGCAGCTGATTAGTTGTGGTGGAAGTTTTCTTGAGTACACAGTTTATGATCAGCATGATAAATGATATTTTAAAGATGCAAAACAATTTCATCTTACGAACATAATCTTTTAGAGTTAAGGAAATTGTAGCCTAGAAAAAGTAGTGATTTATCCAATTTTATAGCTAAGGAATAGAAGAATCTGATTTTAGAGCTATATATTATTATAAAAGAGTTCATCTTTATAAAAAATGTTCTTCAAATATTCATAGGTCAAGTTGGGTACAATATTTTTTCTATTTTTTCCTTTTTTAATTTTCTCCCTTCACCAGTGCAACATTCCCATCACATTGCAATGTCACCAATGTCCCTTCCCCCCCCCCCCCGCCCATATTCGAGACAGGCATTCTACTTTTCTCACTCATTGACATTGTCACCATAGTTGTCGTTGTAGTTATTTCTCTAACTGCACTCACCACTCTTTGTGGTGAGTTTCATATCATGAGCTGGTCCTTATTACCCTCATCTCTATTGTCTCTGGGCATTATTACAATAAATGTCTTTTATTTTTTGTAAGACCAATAGACGAGTGAGACTATTTTGTGTCTATCTCTCTCCCTCTGACTTATTTCACTCAGCATAATCGATTCCATGTATATCCATTTTTTATGACTTCATCTCTCCTGATGGCTGCATACTATTCCATTGTGTATATGCACCAAAGTTTCTTTAGCCATTCTTCTGTTGAAGGGCATCTTGGTTGTTTCCAGAGTCTGGCTATTGTAAATAGTTCTGCAATGAATATAGGTGTGAAGAAGAGATTTTTTTTTTTTTTTTTTGGTTTTTGGGCCACACCCGTTTGACGCTCAGGGGTTACTCCTGGCTATGTGCTTAGAAATCGCCCCTGGCTTGGGGGGGACCATATGGGACGCCGGGGGATCGAACCGCGGTCCTTCCTTGGCTAGCGCTTGCAAGGCAGACACCTTACCTCCAGCGCCACCTACCCGGCCCCAAGAAGAGATTTTTGAATTGGATTTTTGTGTCCCTAGGGTATATTCCTAGGAGTGGTATAGCTGGATCAATTTCCAGTTTTTTGAGGAATTTCCATATTGTTTTCCATAAAGGCTGGATGAGACGACATTCCTACCAGCAGTGAATGAAAGTTCCTTTCTCTTCACATCCCTGCCAGCACTGATTGTTCTTGTTCTTTGTGATGTGTGCCAGTCTCTGTGGTGTGGGATAATACCTCATAGCTGTTTTGATTTGCATCTCCCTGATGATTAGTGATGTGGAGCATTTTTTTCATGTGCCCTTTGGCCATTTGTATTTCTTCTTTGAGAAAATGACTCTTCATTTTTTTGTCCCATGTTTTTGATGGGGTTAGTTTTTTTTTCCTTGTTCAGTCCTGTCAGAACCTTTTATATCTTCTATATTAGCCCCTTATTTGATGGATATTGGGTGAATAGTTTCTCCTATTTTGTGGGTAGCTGTTGTATCCTAGGCACTACTTTCTTTGAGATGCAGAAGCTTCTCAATTTAATATAGACCCATCTGTTTATCTCTGCTTCCACTTGTTCGGAGAGTGCTGTTTTCTCCTTGAAGATGCCTTTAGTCTCAATGTCGTGGAGTGTTTTACCTATGTATTGTTCTAAATACCTTATGGTTTCAGATCTGATATCAAGGTCTTTAATACATTTGGATTTGACCTTTGTGCATTGTGTTAGATGGAGGTCTGAGTTTGTTTTATAGCAAGTGGTTGACCAGTTGTGCCAAAATAACTTGTTGAAGAGGCTTTCCTTGTTCCATTTTGCGTTTATTGCCCTTTTATCAAAAATTAATTGATTGTATGTCTGGGGAACATTCTCTGAATACTCAAGTCTACTCAATTGATCTGAGGGTATAAAAATTCTTATTGTCTATAGTTATGACTATTAATTATACATTTCATATGTTTTACTATGGTTCTCTGCTTAATAGTAAAACATTCCATCATCTAAACACCCCATACAGAGAGAGACTGGAGGGCAGTCTATTCCAGGCAGAATGTAAAGGGCCAGGCCTCCCAAGTTAGAACAATAGACATCCTGGGGCCGGGAGATAGCATGGAGGTAAGGCGTTTGCCTTGCATGCAGGAGGATGATGGTTCGAATCCCGGCATCCCATATGGTCCCCGGAGCCTGCCAGGAGTGATTTCTGAGCGTAGAACCAGAAGTAACCCCTGACCACTGCCGGGTGTGACCTAAAAAAAAAAAAAAAAGAACAATAGACATCCTGGGATCATCAAGACCTAGGGATGGCTCCATGAAAGGATTTTTCACTTCTGCTGTTGAATCTATAACTCTAAAATCTGTTTCAGTTTGGAAATATGTGCTCTCTGGAATCAACATTCTAGCTAATTAAATTTATTCAAATAAATTTTTTAATCTGGAAGGAAACCAAATATGTGATATAGTTGACTCTGAAAGGTATTCACTTTTATAACACACCACTTCAAATGAATAATGAATGGATAAACTGAAAAATAAATGAACAAATAAACAAATAGATATTATTGCAATTTGTCTTGCTTCTTCAGCACAGGTAAATAAAAGTACTAATATTTATGTCTTCTAGGCACTGTAAGAAATGCTTTACATAGATTATTCATGTCAGTTCTGTTTACATGGCTCTTTTATCTATTCTTTAATCTTTCTTATAGATATATTTTCTTGTTTATCTCTTTCGGCATTACCTTAACTGTCTCACTTTCCCACATTTTTTTGAAGAATAGAGTCTAAATATCTTCAGATAAAAAAAAAACTTCTGCGGGTTAAAAGTGTATTTTTATGAAAAAGTTTACAATTTAAAAATAAGTTATTCTAAATTGGATGAGAAAGTGTACTGTGGTAAAGGGTGATTCCTAGAATGTATTTGACTCCAGAGTGTAGGGAGGAGGACACAGAAGGTAAGTAATCAAGGCAGGAAGAAAGAGGAGAACAGGAATTAATAGGGGATCAAGGGCCAGGGGTTTCAGTTATGTGGTGATTTGGACAGTGGGATAGCTATAAAACCAAAACATGGACTCAACACTGAAACATAAGATCTAAGCTCAGCCACCAAACTTTGTCAAGTGTCTGTCAAGGTAACAGGGGAAGGGCCAGAGTGATAGCACAGTGATAGGGTGTTTGCCTTGCATAGGGCTGACCTGGGACAGATCCTGGTTTGATTCTCAGCATCCCATATGGTTCCCCGAGTCTGCCAGGAGAGATTTCTGAGCACAGAGCCAGGAGTAACCCCTGAACACTGCCAGGTGTGGCTTAAAAACCAATAAATAAATAAATAGGTATTATAAAAAAAAAGGTGACAGGGGATGGGTGTTGAGAAGTGGAAGATAATAGAGTGTGGGAACATGGGTGATGGGAGTTGAGAGTGGTGGTGGATTGGTGTTGAAATATTCTATGCCAAAAATTAAACTATCAATAACTTTGTAAGTCATAGTTTTGTAAATAATTCTTTAATCAGTGATTCTATATTGTCTATTAATTACCATAGGCCTATTAAATACCATAGGATAGTGGGGAGAAAAAACAAAGGAAGATCTGGAACTTGTGCTATATGAAAGTTAGAGGGTTACTCAGGAAGACTCAATTCTGTGGAACATAAAAGTTATAAATGTTTTCTCCTCTCTTCCCCCTACACCATTAGCACTAATCAAAGATGGGATCACATTCAGAGAGGTCATAGACATTTATTTCATAAAACTGTTCTTCTGCGACTGTGATTCTACAAAATGTGCAGCTGAAAAGACAGCGTGAGAAATGACCTCTTCTCTGTCTTTCCCTATCACAAAGCAAGGTGTTACGAAGATGGCCTAATCCGTTTTCAACTTAGAATATGCTATTTTATATGTCATCTTCCCAAAAATCATTAAGGTTCTACTTGTCTGTATTTATGAGAAAAATATCTAGTTACCCTGACTGAGATGAGCAAAATGGTAAACCTCAGAGTCTCTAATGCACAAAATTGCACTTTCCTTGAAAACCAATTCCATGTAACGGATGTGATGCTTTGTTATTTAACCTCCAAGTGCTGACTCAGCAGCTATTAGTCATTAGACTGTCCCTATGCCTGGGAGGCAAAAATTTCCCACTCTCCACAAAGGGTCTCTATCTACTACAGCACAAAAATGACCTGCAGAGGAGGAAATACACAATGTTTTAACTCAAAGGCCAAATCTCTGAAACGTACTGTATCTTTCTTATTCATAATTAGAACTCCCCTCTCCTCCACAAAAATACTGCACAAAATCCCAGTATTTTTTTCAACATTGAGTTAGTGTCATCGGAGCATTTATGTTATGTCTCTATTTCACAGCTGAGAAAGGGCATAGAACAAGAAATTAGTGAACAAAGGGGCAAAGAACTGGGAAAATCAATATAAAGAGTATGAGTTGGGCCAGAGAGTACAGCAGGTAGGGTGCTTGTAGCAGATCTGAGTTCAATCCCTGGGACCCCATTTGGTTTTTCAAGCACTACCAAGAGTGATCCTAAGTGTAGAGCCAGAAATAAGCCCTAAACACCCCCTGGGGGGGGGCTGAAAATCCCCTCCAACATGAGTAAGAGTCATTTGCCAGAGACCTTTTGTGTTCAAAAGGTCTATTGATCTGGAGGATCTCCCCAAGAATACTAGGATAATATTCAGTCTTTCAAGTAAAGATAAACGTCCACAAGGAAACAGAAGATGGCAAGTGATGGCAAATTCTTGGTCCTGGATTATAGAAATGAGACTCCACTGCTAGTGAAAATGTCGTCTAGTATGAAACCTGTGGAAAACAGTGTAAAGGGTTCTCAGTAAACTCAGAATTGAGCTACCATATGACCTACCATCCCACTTTTTTGTAATTTATTTCAAGGACAGAAAAACATTCATTCAAAAGGATGTCTGCACAAGCTTATACATTGCAATGCTCTATACACTAGCTAAGATTTGAATCAACCTAAATGTCCAACAACAGAGGAGTGGATCATGAAAATGTTGCATTTATATCTAATGTAATACTATACAACTGTGTGTAATGATGAAATCACTTGATTTATTGCAACGTGGATGGAACTGGGAGATATTAGGTGAAATGAAGTAAGCAAAGAAGGATGTTATCATTTATATGTGGTGTTTAGAGTAACTGCATGGAAGAAAGTAATGGCTTAAAGGTGGTATAACTTTAGATCACTCTTGACCCCACCATAAAAGCAGAAGAAGGAAAAAATAGAGTGGAAGACAGATGAGAAATAGTAAAAATCAGATGTTAGAGTAATTGATTTTCTTTTTTTGGGAGGGGGGCACACCCGGCGGTGCTCAGGGGTTACTCCTGACTATATGCTCAGAAATAGCTTCTGGCAGGCACGGGGTACCATATGGGAAGCCGGGATTTGAACCAACCACCTTAGGTTCTTGATCTGCTGCTTGCAAGGCAAATGCCACTGTGCTATCTCTCCGGCTCCAGAGTAATTGGTTTTCACTCTTTTCAGGATAATTCTTCTTTGCTTGTGCTTGTCACTCATGTACTAAAAGTAAATCTGGATTGGTCTCTTATTCCTATATGATCTCCATCCAAGGTCTTTCTCTTTCCAAAAAAGACCTCGGTCTCTGGGAAAAGCTATTGTAGTTTAGTTTCTACAACTAGTCCATCTACCTGCTGGTATCTTTTGCCAGTGAGAAGAAAGTGAAAGTTTCCTGAACCTGTTTTATTCTCTTCAACCTTGTGTAGATTATTTCCCATGTTGGCATTTGCTTCCAGACCCACACTCCCCAATCTCTGGGAATTAGGGCATGAGGCTTTCACTTCAATTAGGGGTCAAGGGGAAACAAGTATATTGCAGGATAGACCTAAACATTCAAATCACAGAGTCAACTACATTGAAATCATGATAATGAAACTTTAACGAACAAACTTTAAAAGGTGCCAGTTAAGAGAACAGACTGAGTTGGGGTAGAGGGGCTATAGTTGGGAACTAGGGAACATTGGTGGAAGGAAGTTGACACTAGTGATAGGATGGGTAGTAGAATCATTGTATGTATAGAACTCAACTATGAATATCTTTATAAATTACAGTGCATTAATAAAATAGAAATTAAAAAGTGAATTATATACTGACAGAAAAAAAATCACCAACATTCTAAAGATCCCAAACATTTTAAATATAGAACAATAGAACAATAAAATTGTATGTTAAATATTTAATATTGTTACATGGATTTTTTTCCAAAACAAGAAGAAATGAGGGACCAGAGCAATGGCACAGCGGTAGGGCATTTGCCTTGCATGCAGCTGACCCAGGAGAGACAGTGGTTTGATTCCCCCGGTGTCTCATATGGTCCCCCAAGCCAGGAGCGTTTCTGAGAGCATAGCCAAGAGTGGCCCCTGAGTGTCTCTGGGGATGGCCCAAAAATCCAAAAATAAAAATAAAAAAGAAGAAATGAGAAACAGAAAGAAGGAATTTAGAAGAAGGGTGTGGCTAAGAAAGGGGTCTGACGATAAAATATAGTCATTGGACATTTCAGTGATGTAGAGGTGAGGTAACTATGGAACTCAAAAACATACATGTCAACATGAGACCCAACTACAGTGATTAATCTCATTACTCTTTCTGATGTGTTTGCAAATGAGGTGGGAAGGAAGAAGTAGTAAAATGTGGGTTATGGGTGGAGAGATAGATACTGATGGTGGGTTTGGAGAGGGAATACTGTGTGCTTGAAATTCTTTTATCAACAGCTTTTCAAATTATGGTTTCTTTTAAAATATAAGACCCCCTAGGGTGGACTTAGCAGAAAAAGCTTACTGGTGACTTCAATAATATAATAATAATGCTATTTTCTTGGAGGTTTAAGGCTTCCTATAAAATATTTGTGCTGCCTCATCTCAGGGTTCTCCTGCAGCACAAGTCATTACACATTGGGTCTCCACTGACTCTTTCCACACTGCCCTGTGAGGACTAGGGTACAGTGAGCCAACACAAAAGCTCCAACTCTAGCTGGGTTATTGCTGTGAAGAATAGCCCTTAGTCTCTGAGCCATCTATCAGTCTGTCAGGCTAATGTCTTAGCTTATAAGTAGGGTAAAAATCTTTGGCTTTTTACAGCTCTTGGAGGTTAGGAGTTGGGTTGAATGATGCTCAGGTTGCTGAGAGGATATGTGTAAGGATCAAAACTTGGGTTAGCTATATGCCAGGCATGTGTTTTATAACCCCTGTATTTTTTTTCTCTGGCTTCCTTTACAGTTCTTGACAGTCACTAGATGGTACTAAAAGCCTTTTAACATTGAACCCTGAAACAGATGGAGTAACTCTTACAAAGTTCTGGAAAGCATTTTTGGAAGCCAGGCTTATATATCTCACCAAAATGTCACTGCTATATGATTGTTTCAGTATCTCTTTAGACTAGTGATTCTCACTTTCATGAGAGGAAGTCATAATCTTATGTCAGGTTTGCTCTATGAATATATCTTACAAATCATATGTGAGTATACATATACTTCCTATAGTATGATGTCATTTATGTTCTTAAAAATTACTTTGTGCAGACAAAATTTTGGACATTTATGGACTTATTGGAGACATTAATTGACCCAAAATAGGAATCCCTGTTCTGGCTGATTCTTTGCAAGGTTAAAAACTGTAGGTTTAGGGCTGGAGAGATAGCATGAAGGTAGGGCGTTTGCCTTGCACACAGAAGGACAGTGGTTTGAATTCCGGCATCCCATATGGTCTCCAGAGCCTGCCAGGAGCGATTTCTGAGCGTAGAGCCAGGAGCAATTCCTGAGTGCTGCCGGGTGTGACCCCAAAGCAAAAAAAAAAAAAAAAAAAAAAAAAAAAACTATAGGAAAGGGAACACAAATAAATTACAGAAGAAAATAGAAAATTATAACACTGAAAATGTACAGATATGATATTCCAACATATGAAATGAGAGTCAGAGAGATATTGTAATGGGTAAGGCACTTACCATGCAAGCAGCTGACTCTGGTTCAATTCCTGACCTCACATCTAGTGTCTCTCTCTCTCTCTCTCTCTCTCTCTCTCTCTCTCTCTGGTTTTGTTTTTGGACTATACCCAGTGGAGCTTAGGGATTACTCTTCACTCCTGGCAAGTTCAGGGGACCATATGGGATGCTGGGAATCAAACCCAGATCTGTATTGTTTGGCCCTGTGCAAAGTAAATGCCCTACCGCTGTGCGATCTCTTTAGCCCACATCTAGCTTTTTTTTGTTGTTTTTTTTTTTTGTTTTTATTTTAATTATGACAACAAAGATGCAAAGAAAGAGGACAGGGTAAAGTTACAGTGGAAGCCCAATCACCCATAAACAGAATTCTCGGTAGTCCCATCGATGATATCCCAGCCTTGAACTTTCAGCCAAAGAACATTAAGAAAAACAAAACTGAACCCATGTACAATACAATTACTTTGTCCCTCAAATCCCCAGTTGTAGTACATACTATTCCTTAGCAGCACACAATATAATCTAAAGACCTTAGACTTATGTAACTCCTTAAACATTGAGGGCAAAGTACATTTCTCTAGTTCCATGCCCACATCTAGCTTTTTAAACTCCTCCAGAGTGATCCCTGAGCACAGTTGAGTGTGGCAGAAAGAAGAAAAGAAAGAAAGAAAGAAAGAAAGAAAGAAAGAAAGAAAGAAAGAAAGAAAGAAAGGAAGGAAGGAAGGAAGGAAGGAAGGAAGGAAGGAAGGAAGGAAGGAAGGAAGGAAGGAAGGAAGGAAGGAAGGAAGGAAGGAAGGAAGGAAGGAAGGAAGGAAGGAAGGAAGGAAGGAAGGAAGGAAGGAAGGAAGGAAGGAAGGAAGGAAGGAAGGAAGGAAGGAAGGAAAAAAAGGAAGGAAAAAAAGGAAGGAAAAAAAGGAAGGAAAGAAGGAAGAAAGAAAAAAAGAAGAAAGAAAGAGAGAGAGAAAGAAAGAAAGAAAGAGGGCCGGGCGGTGACGCTAAAGGTAAGGCGTCTGCTTGCCTGTGCTAGCCTTGGACGGACCGCAGTTCGATCCCCCGGTGTCCCATATGGTCCCCCAAGCCAGGAGCAACTTCTGAGCACATAGTCAGGAGTAACCCCTGAGCATTACCGGGTGTGGCCCAAAAACCAAAAAAAAGAAAGAAAGAAAGAAAGAAAGAAAGAAAGAAAGAAAGAAAGAAAGAAAGAAAGAAAGAAAGAAAGAAAGAAAGAAAGAAAGAAAGAAAGAAAGAAAGAAAGAAAGAAAGAAAGAAAGAAAGAAAGAAAGAAAGAAAGAAGAAAGAAAGAAGAAAGAAAGAAGAAAGAAAGATAGAAACCCAAAGAATATTAGTTATACCTATTTTCGATTAATTTATTTAAATACCATAATTTACAAGGCTATCCACAAAATAGTTGGGCTTTTTTCACAGTTACAAAGTTGCTTATGATTGATTAAGTTTTGTTCATATAATGTACAACAAACTTCACCAGTGCATTTCCCAACCACCAATATCCCCAGTTTCCCATCATCCCTTCTGCTCTTCCCCCTGTCTGCCTCTATAGTAGATGTTTCCTCGCTAAAGTCCTTATCAGAGAGGCATTACAGGTGGCTGATACTAGTTGGGTCTTTAGAACTACCATCTTCATGCAGCAAGAGCAGTGGGGTTCTACATTGCTTTACTATTGTGGGGTTCTGCACTGCTTTTCCATTGTAGCTTTTGCAGTGTTGTGGTGTTTCTTTTATGTGTTGTGGTGGGGCTCATTGACTAGAATAAATGAGTGGACATAGAGCAAAGTGGAATGGCTGCACGCTTCTTGGGGTGCACTGATCTGGGGTGAAAATGGCTGTTCTGAGTCAAAGAGGACCCTCTGCCAGTCTTTCTGGCTACCTCCATTTTTTAGGTCTGTATAGTTGGGCAGAGCCCAAATGGGGTGACTGGAAGACCCCTTTATTTGTCCTGGTGCTTCTTTTTTCCTCAGGACACACTAACCTTGGTTGAAAATGGTCCATCTGAGTCATAAAGTACCCAGCTGTCAATTTGTCTATCTATCTCCTTTTTGGGGGATTATGTATCTATTCTATGTATCTATCCATATTCTATGCAGAAAAACAATAACAATAAACAAGATCCTGGAAACTCCTCAAGAAAAATAGCAGGATGAAATGGTCTTAGGAAAGTAAACAAATCATGTATGAGCATACATAGATTTCCTATAGTATAGCTAATATAATGGGTTCTATAGTCCTGTTAACTGGGTTCAAATGCTAACACTTTACTGGCTAATTATGTGATCTTAAGCAGTTGACTCCTTAAACACTTCATACTTTTGTTTCACCTAAAGTATGAAACACTTCATACTTTAGTTTCTGCTCATGGCATACAGCATCTATTATAGAATAGTTCCTTGTACATAGAAAGCACTTAATATATATCTACTGTTTTGGTGGTATCTAAATATTATGGGTGATAAACAATTTCTAATTTTGGTGTAATGATTTCATTGTTGTCTAGTTAGTTGCAACAAACCTTACAAGGATGGAAACCACCAATAGACTCAGGAAATGTAAAGCAAACAAACAAAATCAACATAGGAGAAGCCATAGAGAAATAAAATTAAACTTGAATAGAAATCCATAAACTGGGGACGGAGTGATAGCACAATGGGTAAGATGTTTAAAAAATATATGTTTGCTTGCACACGGTCGACCCTGGCTTGATCTTTGGCATCCCATAGGTTCTCCCAAGCCTGCCAGGAGTGATTTCAGAGCACAGAGCCAGGAGTAATCTCGGCACTGCTGGGTATGGCCCAAGCTCCCTCCCCCACAAAAAAAAATCTACAAACGTCACAGAGAAGTAGGCACAGGGAAACCACTAGAAAGGCACAAGGAAACCACTGAGCAGAAAGCTCCCAGAAACATCTTTGTGTGGATCACAGCAGAGTCAACAGATAGCCATCCAGATCCACAACCTTTTACTTTCTACGTGACTGGACCCTCTCAGTTTCTTGAGTTTTTTTTGTTTTGTTTTGTTTTGTTTTGTTTTTGTTTTTGTTTTTGTTTTTGGGTCACACCCGGCAGCGCTCAGGGGTTACTCCTGGTTCCACACTCAGAAATCGCTTCTGGCAGGCTCCGGGGACAATATGGGATGCCGGGATTCGAACCAATGACCTTCTGCATGAAAGGCAAACGCCTTACCTCCATGCTATGTCTCTGGCCCAGTTTTCTTTTCTTTTCTTTTCTTTTTAAATAATTTCTTTATTAACACCATGATTACAAACATAATTGTAGTTGGGTTTCAGTCATAACAAGAACACCCCCTTTCACCGTGCAATCTTCTCATTATCAATGCCCCCATCTCTTTCCTCCCCACCCCCATCTGCATTTGAGACAGGCTTTCTACATCCCTCACTCACTGACATTGTTATGATAGTTCTCAGAGGAATCATTTCTCTAACTGCACTCACCACTCTTTGTGGTGAGCTTCATATTTTAGCTGGTTCTTCCAGCCCTCATCTCTGGGAATTATTTCAATTTCTTTTTTTTTTTTTTTGGTTTTTGGGCCACACCCAGTGATGCTCAGGGGTTACTCCTGGCTATGCGCTCAGAAGTCGCTCCTGGCTTGGGGGACCATATGGGACACCGGGGGATCGAACCGCGGTCCGTCCAAGGCTAGCGCTGGCAAGGCAGGCACCTTACCTCTAGCGCCACCGCCCGGCCCCAATTTCTTTAATGTTTCTTAAAACCCATAGATGAATGAGACTGACTATTCTCTGACTAATTTCACTCAGCATAATAGATTTCATGTACATCTATGTACATGAAAATTTCATGATTTCATCTCTCCTGATGGCTGCATAATATTCCATTGTGTATATGTACCACAGTTTCTTTAGTCATTCATCTGTTGAAGGGCATCTTGGTTGTTTTCAGAGTCTGGTTATTGTAAATAGTTCTGTGATAATATAGGTGTGAGGAAGAAATTTTTGTATTGGAGTTTTGTGTTCCTAGGGTATATCCTAGGAGTAGTATAACTGGATCATATGGGAGCTCAATTTCCAGGTTTGTTTTTTTTTTTTGAGGAATCTCCACATTGTTTTCCATAAGGGCTGAACTAGATGGCATTCCCACTAGCAATGAATGAGAGTTCCCTTCTCCCCACATCCCCGCCAGCACTGATTGTTCTTATTGTTTGTGATGTTTGCCAGTCTCTGTGGTGTGAGATGGTACCTCATTGTTGTTTTGATTTTCATTTCCCTGATGATTAGTGATGTGGAACATTTTTCATGTGCCTTTTGGCCACTTGTATTTCTTCTTTGAGAAAGTGTTCATTTCTTCTTCCCATTTTTTGATGGGGTTATATGTTTTTTCTTGTTAAGTTCTGTGGGTACCTTGTATATCTTAGATATTAGCTGTTTATCTAATGGGTATTGGGTGAATAGCTTCTCTCATTCTGTGGGTGGCTTTTGTATTCTAGGCATTGTTTTTGAGGTTCAGAAGCTTCTCAGCCTAATATACTCCTATCTGTTATCTCTGCTTCCACTTGTTTGGAGAGTACTGTTTCTTTCTTGAAGGTGCCTTTAGTTTCAATGTCCTGAAGTGTTTTACCTATGGGTTGTTCTATATACCTTATGGTTTCAAATCTGATATCAAGGTCTTTAATCCATTTGCATTTGACCTTTGTGCATGGTGTTAGCTGGAGGTCTGAGTTCGATTGAGCCAACACCATTTGTTGAAGAGGCTTTCCTTGCTCCATTTTAAATTTCTTGCCCCTTTATCAAAGATTAATTGATTGTATATTTGGGGAAGTTTCTTGGTTTTCTTGATGTATCTCTAGCATTTCTAGTTTTGCTTACATTATGACTTTCGATTTACTGAATTCAGTTCTCCAGTTTGACCAATTTGACCCTCCTATCAGCATTGTTACCCTTGTATGGGAGCTGTCCAATTAATTCAACATCAGTTTCCAAGGCACTTGAATAACATGGGTCATGTGGTCTACCAAAAATGACAATAGTGTAATAGAGAAAGAAATGGTATCTTTGGGGCTGGCGAGGTGGTGCTAGAGGTAAGGTGTCTGCCTTGCAAGCTCTAGCGAAGGAATGGACCACGGTTCGATCCCCCGGCGTCCCATATGTTCCCCCCCCCCAAGCCAGGGGCAATTTTTGAGTGCATAGCCAAAAGTAACCCCTGAGCATCAAATGAGTGTGGCCCAAAAAAACAGAAAGAAAGAAAGAAAGAAAGAAAAAGAAAGAAAGAAAGAAAGAAAGAAAGAAAGAAAGAAAGAAAGAAAGAAAGAAAGAAAGAAAGAAAGAAAGAAAGAAAGAAAGAAAGAAAGAAAGAAAGAAAGAAAGAAAGAAAGAAAGAAAGAAAGAAATGGTATCTTTGTGTTTTCTTTTTCTTTTTTTTTTTTCTTTTTGGAGGGGGTGTCATATACAGTGGCGCTCAGGGGTTACTTCTGGCTCTGCACTTGGAAATCACTCCTGGAAGGCAGGGGGACCATATGGGATGCCGGGATTCGAACCACTGTCTGTCCTGAATTGGCTGCGTGCAAGGTAAATGCCTTACTGCTGTGCTATCTCTCCAGCCATGAGGGGAATCTTTAAATTACCCAGGTAACTTAACTTCCAAAAGAAATTCAACTTCCAAAAGAAGAGGGGTGGGAATTTGTTGTATGACCCCAAAAATGAGAAGAATCAGTGATGGCCAGGTGAAGGCAGTGATGTGAAAAAAAAATGGGGAAAATATCTTTGGGCTCCAAACAAGAGGAGAAAATGCTGAGTACAATTGTCCTACAGGGCCACAGACTTATGAAAAGCCAGTTTTAGGAAGTGCTGAGAAATGACAATCTCCCATTTAAGAGAAATGATAAAAGGAAACCTGGCCTAAAAAGCTCTTGGAAACAAACTTTGGAAAATAGAGTTGTAAATGAAAAAAAAAAAATAAGGTGTCAGGGCATGCATTATAACTAGATTGCTCTCTGATCAGCAAAGATAAGGGAAGTCTGTTAACAAATGATGGAAACAATAGGCAAATTGCTGCAAAAGGAAGGGTGTAGAAGAGGGCAGTGTCAAGGTCGCTGAGCACCAGACAGATACTTTGTTATCAACCATAAAACACATCATATTGAGGAAAAATATTGCTCAGTGGAGAGAGAACAATACTAACAAATTCAGAGAGCAGGAAGAACTATTTCATTCCAAATTTCACTTTCTTCTGTTTCAGCCAAAAAAAAAAAAAATGCTTAGTATACCAGACAAGCACAGTTAGAAATGATTGAAGTACAAGAAGTGAGATTTTAAGAGACCATGTAGCCTCTTCAACCGTTTAAGAAGTGACTTGTGTCCCTCCCATATTACCTTAAAAGATGGGGTTGAAGAAACAGTACAGCAGAGGGTGCTGACTGCATTCGGCCAAACCTGGTTCCAATCCCAGGCATCCCAAATGGTCCTCTGCTGTGAACTGAGTACAGAATCAAGAGTAACCCCTCAACAGTATTGGGTGTGGCCCCCAAATAAACAAACAAAAATGCAAACAAAACAACAAAAGAGTTTGTGGAGTAGCTTATGAAACCATGATCTGTAATCCTCTTGAGGCGTCATAGAAAACTTGAGCTAGTACATTAGAGAGGACCCAGATTTCCAAAAGATGAATTTCGTTGAACTTGCTTGTCTTGGTTCTCAGGAAACTTTCTCCATCTGATCTGCAATGGACTATCGATGACATCTTAATAGTGGTTCTTAAGAGGACATTGGATATTAAAACAAACAAACAAACAAAACCAAAACAACTTAGTCTTTGTAAGGTGAGATTTCTGGACTGAGAATCTATGTGAATTATCACAGAGCCCCTGACAGTTGAGAAGAATGGAGAAATATCAATACACAGTAAAAGTGTTTTTACATGACAGATCAATAGCTCCATGTTAACCATGCTGATTAGTTTTCTTAAGTGCTTACTTGGCTTATTTTTGGTTCAATATTCTTATCAATAATCTGCATAATATAAAATTCTAGTAGAGAGGCTGGAGAGATAATAAGTTATAAAATAATAAGCATCTAAAAATATTTTGACAGGATAGAATATGTATATCAAATAAAGAATTACAAAATTTCCAAAAGGACCCCCCAAAATAGAAAGTGCCACTTCAAAAATTTGTATCATTTCAACTTTATAAATCATAAGTGATATTTTTAATTCCTAAGAGTTTGTAATATTTAAAACACAACTTGGAGTGGCAACAGCCTTAACAAAACATGAAAACAACCCAAAAGGTCATTGGTTTGCTGTTTCTTTTTTCTTATTTAACTAGCTCTAAATACATGATTATGAGATTTTCTTAAAGTCCAACTATTTTCAAACACTATTCCATTAATTACATTGCTTCAGTCACCCACGCAAAGACTGTTTCCAGAAGCATCTGTTAACCAAACATACATTTCACTCAAATGGTCAGAAATGAGTAAGGATGTGAGAAGAATTTAACAATCTTGTGGCCAGAGAGATAGTACAGCAGGCAAAATGCTTGCATTACATGGGGCTGGCCAGGGTTCTATGCCTGGAGTCCATTATTTCTGAAGAGGGATAGCCATTTAGATTGTTGGTCACCAGACTTGTATAAATATGACTCTGAAACTATAAAATTATGTAATTCTATATTGTGTTGGAACATAGAAAATTGTTTGGCTTTGATTAAGAGGCTAACCCATAAAAGTGTAATTTTAACACAACAGTGGTTTCAAAGAAATTAAAAAATATGGTCAGGACATATTAAATATTATAAATCTTTAAATTTCATAACTTCAGAAGTTGAATAAAAGTATTTGAATTCTTCTCACTGCCTATAAGCCATACTCTTTGTTCTTCATTCATATTTGAGAAGTAAACAAGACCTTGCCATCAGGATAAAAATAGCACTAGGTGAGAATTCACAGGAAAACTCTGCACAATCCATTGTCAGTTTCTTTTGGTGAAGGATTTTAGAAAACTCACCTCCTCCTTTGAAGAAGGCAGAAAAAAACCCCACTAACTTTGACTGCACATAGATGAAAATTAAGACCCCTCTAATTTCAGTTTGTGTTATTTTGGGTACCTCACAAAACTTGAGTCTCATTTCTTAATAGCACCCTGTTGGAAAGCTGTACATGGTCTGTTCTTTTTTTTAATTCATCTTTTGCCTTTTTGTTTGTTTGTTTCTCTTTGGGTCTGGTGGTACTCCTGAGTATTTCCTACTATGCACTCAGGAATCACTCCTAGTGTTCTAGGGAGACCATATTGGAACGCTGGGGATCAAACCTGGGTTGGCCATATGCAAGGCAAATGGCCTACCCACAGTTCTATCTCTTTGGCCCCTAGATGTTCATTTTAAACTGTGACCATCTCTTCCTTTTACCAGTGGCGCTGAAACTGTGATGTTGAGTTGCTTGTCTGGAAGTCAAGGAGAGTAAAAAGAAGGAGCTTATTTCATTTAGGAATTATCTAGATGCTGTGGTGATAGTATAGTGGACTGGACACAACCTCCTAAGGTTCATTGCCCAGCATCCTATCTGGTCTCCTATCCCACCAGGAATGATCCCTGAGCTATGGCCAGGAGTAAGTCCTGAGCATCACTGAGTGTGGTCCCCAAACAAAAATCAAAGGAACTATATTTTCTATTAGAAATAAAAATACAGAAATCCAAGTATTGGGTGAGTTCTCCCTTGAACAGCACCTCTAGCCCCTTCAGCCCCTTCAGCCAGTAGGTCTGAAGAGAAGGGTAATGGCAGAGAAATAATTCACAAGCAGTTGGTTAAAGTTTCATTGGAGTCAGCTTATTTTTATTCTACAGCCCTGTCTGCCATGTGCTTTTTCTCACACGTGTTTTCTCTGCTAAGGTTTTTGCTGCCCCCCTCTCTCTGCCCTTTTCTGCTTCTCTTCTCGCCTCCCCTCAAAAAGACCTTTCTTTTCTTTATTTAAAACACCCTGCCCCATCGCAGTGGGTGGGTCTGATCATCCATGTGGGATTAGCATCTAAGAAAGCTTAGATAAAAGGGCATTTGGGGAAAGGTCACATATATCTCTCAAGTCAAAAGTGGGACCAGAAAATTATTGGGCCCTTTCTCATAAGAGAGTGAGTACCAGAAAAGTCTTTCGGTAGCCCTAATGGAAGACAAGGCAAATCTATACCCAAAATATTTATCTTTCAATTATATCACTGCTCCTCCCAGGGTGGAAGTGTTCAAAGTTGGCAGCTAGCCACCAAGTAATTTCATCTCCTGGAAAAATGTTGCCAAAGAAGGAATTAAACTTTAGCCTCAGTTGGGGACAGGTGAGATATTTGGTAACATTTTTGGTCCAGGAAATGTAGGGAGTAAGGATGGCTTAAAGCCATATAGCTGTGGGGGTTGTGACACACCCACAACTCTAGTTTTCGTCTTGTGTTTAGGAGGTTGGGGACCCAAGGCCACACTGGTAACTCTTACCAGTGGATTTTTGGTTCAGTGCAAAGGCCATGGATTTAATGGAGCACAGGTCCTAAATTCCTGGAGATACTGGGATTGCCATTAGTACCTGATGTCATCCAGGACCACGTTCAGTGGCTGATCCAGGGGATCCTGAAATGCTGAGAATTGAATTTACCAGTAGGTTGGTTATATAACTGCTGTGCTATCATCTAGCACCCAGGCCACATTTTCTTTAGCATCTTTTAATAAACCAATGCAGATGGATTTTTTCCAGTTTAGACTATTATGATGGATGCTATAAACATTTGTGTCAAGGTTTTATATAACAGTATGCTTTCAATTCTGTTAGGTTTAGACCTAGCAGTGGTCATGATGATTCCATGCTTAAATTTTTGAACTTTCCCCCACAATCTGAAACACTTTCTTCTTTACTGCAATGAAGAGACCTTGGGAGATTTGTTTTGCTTTGTTTTCTCCAATTTATATTATAACACAATGATTTACCAAGTTGTTCATAATATAGTCTTTTCAGACATTAAATCTTCAAACATCAATTCCACCACCAGAATGAGTTTTCCACCATCAATGTTCCCAATTTCCCACCTAACACCATAGCCTGCCTCCATGCAGACACAAAATTACTTCATATTGTTACAACACAGAGGTAAATGGAATTATCAAACCTTGTATCAGCAAGTGTCAATTTAAAATGATTGATATATCTTTCCATAGTGTTAATAAAGTCAGTGTCTAAGGATCTATTGGGGTGCTATTCATGCTAGTTGAGCCTTCTGTGTTCCTGTTTAGGCTCACTGAGCTTGGGAGACTTCTCTGTAACTCTCACATCTGATTTCCTGTGACAGTAAAGGGCTGACACTATTATAGAATATTGAGGTGCCACACGGCCACATGCAGTCATGTGGTCCAGGATTTATATATCTGAAACAAATTTGGTAGCTTGGAAGTTTGATAAGATTAATTTGTGGATCTAGGTAGTTTCTGTCAGAGGGTGCAGAGTATGATGCTGGGCTGCTATAGTGCATGCAGAAAGAAAAATCTGCACCTACCCCTTCTGAGAATACCACAGAGCTATCAGCTCAGACCAGGCTCACTGAGAAGTATCAGTGGCCATTATTTTCTTTTGGAGTTTGTAGGAGGAGCCATGCTACTTTTCTACCAGAAAAAGGCAGATGTTGAGATCTCAGTTTCTTGATATCCACACCCAGATTTATTATTCACTTTTTATTCTAGCCATTCTACTGTACATGAAATAGCCTCTCATTGTGGTTTTGGTTTGACTATTGAATTTGAGCATCTTTTCATGTGCTTATTATCCACTCACAGACCTTCTTTGGAAAAATGTCTCAATTTTTTTTACCACTTAAAAATTGGGTTATTTAGAACCTAGAGACACTAATGTGTTGAGTTACTGGGTCTCTCCCTGCTCAATATTAATTCTTGTGATTGATTCTGGTGATTGGATTACTGGGTTCTTCCCTACTTAGTATTCGTTCTCTACCCTACAGTGTGCTCTGGTTCTTGCTAATAAAAAGCCTGGGTTTCAGGAAGGCAGTGCATTCATTTTCTGGTCTTCCTTCACTGACCTTCCTATTTCTTGGAAGCAGAAGGCTTGTGTGTTGAAATTACTGAACCCATCTTTACCCCCTTTTCACTGTGTGAATTATTTTCTGCATCAACATTTGCTTCCAGACCTGCATCTTTCTAGGTCCTTGTCTTGGAGCCTGGGGTTTCATTCACACTGATGTAGGGGAAAAATTGTTATTGGGCCACACCCAGTAGTGTGCAACCATTTACTCCTGGTTTTATATTCAGGAATCACTACTGTGAGTTTGGGGGGGACCACATGGGATGCTGGGATCAAAGCTGGGTTGGCCATGTACAAGGCAAGGACATTATCTGCTGTACTATTTCTCTAACCCAATAATAAATTTTTTTAAATTTATGGGTGATTTATCTCTTGATTGGTGAGTGGCAATAGTTTTTAAAAATAAATTCTGTCTGCTATATCTTTTGTTTTGGTTTTGGGTCACACCTGTTGATGCTCAGGGGTTACTCCTGGCTATGCACTCAGAAATTGCTACTGGCTTGGGGGACCATATGGGATGCCAGGGGATCAAACCATGTTTCATTCTAGGTTAGCATGTGCAAAGCATATGTCTTATTACTTGCACCACCACTCTGGCCCCTCTGTCTGCTATATCTTAATCAGACATATTGTTTGAAAATATTTTGTTCTTTATGTGGTTTTTGTTTTTTCAATTTCTTATAGTCTTTGAATCACAAGTTTTATTTTTATTAAGTTCAGTTTATTCATTTTTAGAGAATAATAATGCTATTATAATTATGATATCTTTATTATTATAGTCTTTAAAACAGTGCTTGGGTCTATTATGCTAAGAGAAGGAAGCTGAGAACAGCTGGGGGATGAGAAAATGACGCTTTATAGTTTGTACTAGTAAAAAAAATTACTTAGACAATTTTCTTTCATTAAACAGTATAATTTCTGTTAGATAAAAGTCAAATATGAATCAAAATAAAATATCATTTTTTATTCAATTAAGCTGGATGAATTTAAAGGGACTGATTAATGAATCATATCACTTTAGAAGAAAACAGTATGCACTTCTATCATTAAATCATAACTTCTAGGTTACTTAAACATATCTATCAAAATCTAAATAGAACATTTAAAATCAGCATCCTCTAAAAGCAATATTCTGTGAAATTATTTCTGACCATGAAAACTATCTCTAAGCCTTATATTGGTTTACTGCTCCATTGGAAAATCAGTCTGCTTCCTGCATCATTTTAAATTTGATTCATACAGGTATATTCCAAGGAACATAGGATCCGGGCTTATCTCTTGGAATCTAGAATGAGAAAACAAATTTGATTACTTGTAACTTGGAAAATATGTTTGAAGGAAAAAAATGTAAAATCAGAAATATAATAAAGATCAAAAAAGGTCATTAGAGCACAGATACTACAGAAATGAGTCATGAAGACTTCCAAGTGAGGACTAAGGGATGGGCAGAGATGCCAAGAGAGTTGTCATCTCCTTTCTGTGGGAGGACAAAAGACATATACATTCCATGTCTGTTTCTCCAAATTAAGATATTACTGGGGGCTTATCATTAAAAACTAACAGATGAGGTATTGAAGGGGGGTTCTGTCTTCCAAATAATGAATGACTTGTTTATAGACAGAGGAATCACTGTGCATAGATACCTTCTGCCCACAATGAAAACTCACTGAAAATGAGGGCAAGAGATAGACGACCCAGTTTTCCTCCCAGAACTATACAACAACCAACCAAACAACCTCCCTAAAAGTCAACCAAGTGAATCTGAGGTGTTTGGTCCTCAGGAGAACCATAGGAATGATTCCTGCTCTTGCAGTGAGACCAGTAAGGGCTCATCATAAGCTAAGATTGAAACTAGAAATGATACAACATTCTTAGGGCCTGCCTTTGGTCCAGAGAAATAATTTGTTGTTAGTGGTCCACATTCTGAGACTGTGTCTTAGGTTCAGCAGTTTCAGTGCACTAATCTTGAATTTCTATTTCTGAATGATGGATTCTGGGCAGTGAATCAAATCAGGGAGGAAGGAAGAACAGATGGATGTAGAATAAGCTTTCTTACTGCATGTGGTACAGCACCCCTCTGTTGGATATAAGCTGATCAAATCCAAGGGCCTCTCTATTGGATGCTCCCTGTGACACTATTTTTGAACAGCCAGGCAGACAGAACCCCAAGAGAGTTATTTGTTTCAGGGGACCCAGTAGGGCAATTATTCCAGGGATTTTCCTTGAGGCTGAAAGCTTCAGAGACACCACTGCACCAGAGATGGGGAAGGACAGCACAGCCTCCCATGATTAGTGATTCCTAATTGGTCTTGACCTTGGGTTGCCCTTCCCTCACAGAGAGCACTGGTTAAAGGAGATAATACCCATCAATACTGTAGTATTCCAGAGGCATTCCTAAGCCCCATTGTTCATTCTTTGCTTCTCCCCAGAGGTTCACCTACACCCGGGCTTTATTCTAGTACCCTTCAAATACCCCTGTTCCTCTGTTTGTGCTATAGAAGCATCATTAGAAGGAAACAAACTCTCTCAGATCACATCCTCCATCCCCTAATGCACTGGGGGAACAGAAGTTGATCCTTGCCATTAGGCCAATTGGGGCAGTACAGGCCTATCTGCTCTTCTGCTCAAATGCATTTAGAATTCCTAATATTTTTGTATAGAGAACTACTAGTATGATGGATTATCACAACTTAACCATCAGGGCAGAAAATAAAAATTCATAAAACTGTGCTCAGAAGGTACCATTTTTGTGAACTTGTCTTCGCAGGCCATTCTAATCTTCTCTGGGGTCAGTGGACTGGTCTGTATCAAGGGTGCATTCAAGCCTCTCTCCCGCCGAGCAGCTCGCACTGCATCCTGGATGGCAAAGAGCACGGAACATCCCAGGAACAGTGAAGGCTCCCCCACACCCTGTGAAAGAAACATCTGGCAGTGACTTTCTCAGACACAGACACATATGTACACATCTATGTGCCTATGTAAAATGTGACATAAGTAACTTTCTCACTTCACACCTAGTTTTCCTATTCTTCAAATTCTGGCTTGAAGAGATAAATCTTAAAGGTCACAGAAATGGCTCAAAATGTTGAGCTCATGTTTTGCCAGTTGTTAGCCCCAGACTCAAGCCTAGACACTGACTGTAGGATGCCCTGAACATCACTTGGAGGATCCCTGAACTCCAAGTCAGAAGTAAGCCCTGAGCACATCTGAGTGTGACCCATCCAACACAAGAAAAATAAAAAAAGAACCACAAGTTGGGAAAGCATTTGCTGAAGAGGCATGGGGATAATTAACAAGATGAACAATGATAGACAACCTGACGGCTCAACAAACTGATGTCAAGTTCTAAAAATCATGTATTCATAGTCACAGTATATATGTGTTTATAATTTAAATATTTATGTTGTTAAATGTTTTTATCATGAGAAAGTTTCATACAGCTATTTCTTCTAAATCCTATTTAAAGGAAAAAACAACCCAATATTAAGAGACAAATAAGGCCTCCATCCTCCACTGATTCACTTCAGCAAGCACTTGGTCAAAAAGTGTAGTTTACCTTAGACGAATACAGGGTATTTGAGTTTTGAGTTGGAGGTAACAGCGAAACATGCATTTCTATTGGGATGTCACAGACAGCAGGGATCTTATACTGGCTTGGCCCGCGAGTGTACAGGACACCCTGAGGAGAATAATTCAGCTCTTCTATTGTATAAAGTCCCACGCCTTGAATAAATGCACCTTCAATCTGAAGGAAGAAAAATAATATCCACTTGTAAGAAAAACATAGTCAATAGAGGCATTTCAATTGTATGTGCTTTGAAGTTGTAAAATACACAGTTTTAAATATTTAAAAAAGCATGAGTTAAAAAGACGAGTTTAAAAGGGTTCTCAGTGTGTCTTGAAGCAATGCTCTGAAGGTTTCTCTAAAAGCATTTCTATACATTTCATTGAGAGCTAAGTTCAAATTCAAGGGACTTTGAAAATTACCATGCTGGGCCCGGAGAGATAGCACAGTGGCGTTTGCCTTGCAAGCAGCCGATCCAGGACCAAAGGTGGTTGGTTTGAATCCCTGTGTCCCATATGGTCCCCCGTGCCTGCCAGGAGCTATTTCTGAGCCAACAGCCAGGAGTAACCTCTGAGCACCGCCAGGTGTGACCCAAAAAACAAAAAACAAAAAAAAAAAAAAAAGAAAAAGAAAACTACCATGCTACAAGCAGCCTCCAAGAACCAGTAGCTTAAACATCCTCATTGATTTTGCCCGAGGAGAATTAAACAGTTTCTGACTCAACCATCCCCAGAGCCCAGCTTGTCAGAAAAGGCACTTGGGACTCAATAATCTCAGCATCTCAACCCTCCGTCCTCAAAGTTGCTATTTCATATCTCTGGGCACCATTTTTTTTGCTTTGAACAAGAAAGATTTGAACTGTGTTTCCTTTTTTGTTTGTTTGTTTGTTTTTTGGGGGGGTCACACCCGGCAGTGCTCAGGGGTTACTCCTGGCTCTATGCTCAGAAATCGCTCCTGGCAGGCTCGGGGGCCATATGGGATGCCAGGATTCGGACCACCATCCTTCTGCATGAAAGGCAAACACCTAACCTCCATGCTATCTCTCCGGCCCAGGCCCCGTGTTTCATAAGCTTCTTCTATCATTTCTAGATGTCTGCATAAAGCCAAAATGACCTTTAAATATATGTGTGTGTGTGTGTGTGTGTGTGTGTGTGTGTGTGTAAAATTCTATATAATTCTTGAGTATCTTCTTCATTACCTTTATTCTGATGGCCAAATTTTCTTCTGCCTTACTTCTACAAATTGCAAAGCTATTCTTCTCTACACAACAGTAGATGGATGTAAAAATGACCCCTTTGGTCAGACAGATTTGCTCCTTTCCTGAGTTAAATCCTGTCTTGGAGACCACTCACCCACCCTCCTCTCTCTCCTGCCTCCTATTCTGCTTTGTTTTTGTTTTTGAGCCATATCCAGCTGCGCTCATGGTACTCTGAAATCTAACTCCTAACCCCCAGTTACTCCTGGCTCTACACTTAGAAATTACAGTTTGTAGGGTTGGGGGACCATATGTGATGCCAGGGACTGAAGTCAGATCTGGGGCATGCAGGTTAAATGCCCCATCCTCTGAGTTATCGCTCCAGCACCATGTCCTGCTCTTCTTGACACATCCACTAGCCACAGTCACTGCTACTCAATCACCAATGGTGGTATCAATGTGCACTGACTTTCATGTCTTGCTACAGCCTGATTTCCTTCCTTCTCTGCACACCCAGGTAGCCTTTTCCTGTACTTTTCTAGAATTACTCTTCTACCCAACCTCTTTTCTGAAGCCTGCTTTGATACCTCCAATCCATACATTCTTTCTATCCTCCAATCAATGCCACTAGAGAATGCCTCAATTAAGGTTCTCATTGGGAGAAAGCAAGAGGAATCTTCATGGGTTCAAGACATGTACAGAAAGTAAGGGAAGCATCTAAGAGTTCCAGGGTCTTAGCTTCAGAGATTACAACTCTTCAAAGAGGTAACAATGGACATGTGTTTTCAAGAGAGGCTGGGCATTTTAATATTTGTTGAAAGTACATGTGGCATTGTTTTATTTATTTATTTATTTTTGGTTACACCTGGCAGTGCTCAGGGGTTACTCCTGGTTCTATGCTCAGAAATCGCTCCTGGCAGACAAGGGGGACCATATGGGATGCCAGGATGTTCCTTCTGCATGCAAGGCAAACGCCCTATCTCCATGCTATATCTCTGGCCCCCTACATGTGGCATTTTAATCTTCTCTACTATTTTAAAGTTTAAATTAAAAACCATCTGTGGAAAAAAAAAACCATCTGTGGTAGGAGGCAGGAGCAATAGCACAGCTATAAGGCATTTGCCTTACATGCTGTCAATTTGGCTTTGACCCCTGGCATCCTATATGGTTCCTCGAGCCTGCCAAGAGTGATTTCTGAGCACAGAGCCAGGAGTAGCACCACCAGGTGTGGCCCAAAAATTCAAAAATAAAATAAAATAAAAATCATCTGTAAGCAAATTAGACTGCCTATCAAAATACTATGGCTGTAGCTGATGTTCTTTACCAAAATGTCAACTTCAAGTGCCTCAAAACTCATTCTGCTTCTAACCCAGACAGATAGGACTCAGTGTGTCACCATCAGCCTCATCCCAATCCTTCAAAGTCCCCCATCATAGACTGTATGTTCCTTCCAATGCTGCCTAAAACACCTTTGTTTCTTCTCTGTTTTTAGAGATTTGAACTGTAGCTGGCATGACTAGAATGATTTGTCTAATGAAGGAAAAAACAATAACAAGATGATGAATAAACTAGATGGAATGTTTCCAATAGGGCCCCAAAGCCATCTTGTCTTTCACAGACAGGAAGTTTAGGCAAATGGGTTCCACATACCTGACCAATGTCAAGGGCTGGATTGAGACTGTAGCCAATATCCATGACAATGTCGGTTCTGAGATTCTAATAAAAGAAACAATGCAAAATGAATTTCACCTTAAGCAGAAAAAACTGAGAAACAGGCCTGCCAGGATGGACTTAGGCTGAACTTTTCTTGGATAATTTTATCACTCCAGATTAAGAATCAACAAAGATAGTAGGAGCTAATACAGTTGGCTGTATATAACTTCTCAATTATAGAAGTAAGTCTTAACTGGCTTAAGTGCTATTTTTTTTTCTTGGAGTGCTCAGGGGTTAAGTCAAGTATTTACTTGACTCTGAGTCCAGCTGAGTGATACAACATATTGAATAGAATCTTCGACCAAAAACATAACTTAAAATGGCACCAGAACAGAAAAATGCTTTGATGCAAAACTTTGTGGCTATCAATCATACAGCTTTCCACATCCTGAGTCCAACTTGGCTGATGTTTATTTATTAAAACATAGATGGGCCCAGAGAGATAGCACATTGGTGTTTGCCTTGCAAGCAGCCAATCTAGGACCAAAGGTGGTTGGTTCGAATCCCGGTGTCCCATATGGTCCCCCGTGCCTGCCAGGAGCTATTTCTGAGCAGACAGCCAGGAGTAACGCCTGAGCATCGCCAGGTGTGGCCCAAAAACCAAAAACAAACAAACAAACAAACAAAAAAAAACATAGACCCAGGGATCATCTGGAAAGAAGTCTTCCAGCTGTCATCTGCTGCTTCCCAGTTTTTTTAGAGTAGAGGGGAAGTGATTTTACAACGTGGTCACCTAGAGGTTTGCTAATAACCTACAGAGAAAAGGCCAAAAATCCATGCCATGGTGATGGAAATGTGCTCTCTGACAGACCTATGCCTTCATTTATATGAAAGAAGAACCTCAGCCATGACAGAACAAATTATAGTTACAATTATTAATGGAATGAAGGAAACCCAAGAGGTCCTTATTTTATCTAGAACTATCAACTAATATTTTTCATAAGGAAATTAGATAGTGATGAGGAATGTTCTCTTCATGACAATCAAAGTTCAGTTCATGTCCTGCTCTTGTTTAAAGATGCCTGAATACAAGTTAGCAAGGCTGCCCTCTCTTCCTCCCAGGAGACAAGTTGAAGAGGAGGAGAGGGACCAACTGTACTTCCAAAGAATGTTGGAATAACAAGAGTTTGCTCTTGAGTTGATTTGGAAGCAATAGTGAGGGAGGGTATTGTAATCCATTAATATTAATGATCACTTACTCTTCATGTGACCAGTAGTGGCATCATTTACACCAAAGACCAGTAAAAGAGCAAAACTTCAGCTAGGTGTGTGTGTTTGCATTTTCTCAAAGCATAGACTTGTCTCAAAAATACTTAAATAATAGGATCAAGCTAGAAAGAAATATCCCCAAAACTGGCTGCTAACATTCCTAGGTTGATCTAGGTACCTATTAAATGACTGGATACTTAAGTACAACCTAGAAGCCTTCCTAATTGTTACTAACCTTATGAGCACCAGTGAGGCAGTCTATTTCAACCTCAGAGCAGGCAACTCCATAGACTGAGTATTCGAAAGGATGACCTTCGCCCGTCTCCCAGTTCATGTTTGCCTCATAACCCCTGCAGAAAACAGAATCCTGTTTCTGAGGAGTGTTGTTAAGTAGCCAGGTCCCCTCATTACAGATCTATTAGGAACTGTGATCAACTTGTATTCACAGCAAAGCCAAATGAATACACTTGTACAATGAAGTATCAGCACCGAAAGCATGAGATAAATCTGTTGACTAAATATTTACTTCTTTCTCATTAAATTTACTTTGTCTAATTAAAAAAAATTCAATCACTCCTAACCAATAATTCTTTATGTCTGGAGTTTAGATGCTGGCTATCCTATTACTTTGGGCTATTATAAACACATACAATCCTATCATGATCCAATTAAAAGAATTAGACCTGCCTTTTATACAAACACTATTGTAAACATGCACAAGAACACTTGCCTATCCCCGTCTTTATGTCTTCTTCAGTGTTTAGCTTTTTGTTTGAGGAAACCAGACCCATTGGCCCTGGTTCTTTGCCACTCTCTATGTATCCACAGAGTGTTCTGCTCTTCACACTTTTTTAAAGATCTCAAAGGAATGTCATGATAAAAGAGAAGCTTGGATGGGCTGCCTCCAGACCTTCTATTGTCTCTGCTCCCTCTCTTAAACAGAAGTGGCCATTAAAATTATGTCTAGTGCTTATTCCTAACAACCAGCTTGTGCTTTGGGACTCTGATAACAATCAGAGACAAAAACCAGTAAAATTCTATGTCATCCTTCTCTCTGATGGATTTCTCTCTCTATTAAATTAAATTAATAATTTGCTTTCTAAAGTATGTGATTTCAGTGGTTTAACATCTAGACAATAAATGCTTTTTATTAAATGTCTAATTTTTTTGTTTGTTTTTGGACCACACCCATTTGACACTCAGGGGTTACTCCTGGCTATGCGCTCAGAAATCACCCCTGGCTTTGGGGGACCATATGGGACACCGGGGATGGAACCACGGTCTGTCCTACACTAGCGCTTGCAAGGCAGACACCTTACCTCTAGCGCCACCTTCCCGGCCCCTAAATGTCTTATTTTTATGCTTAGATTGACACAAAATTTCTAGACTGAAAGTGTGAAGTGTTTTCCTCTTCTACTTTTAACTTTAATTACCTTACCTTTGGGTTTTATTTAATTCATGGGATCCAGTTTTTAACCCTAGTGAACTCTCAATAACTAGTATGATTTGAGTCATCATTTTTTGAATTTTAAATTCCGATTTTTCTCCCAAAAGGCTATATGAACACTTGGATTAACTAGCTGTTACACATTCTTTATCTTGGTTTGTTTTTTTTTGTATTTTTGCCACAAGCAGCAATACTTACAGCTTATTCCTGGCTCTGAACACAGGGGTCACACCTGAAGGTCTTGAGGGACCATACAGGGTGCTGAAAATTGAACCAGGGTCAGCCATGTCTAAGGCAAATGACCTACCTGGTGCACTATTGTTCCAGACCCTGGGAGTATTCTTAATAGTGAGGTAGAAGGCATAAAATCAATTTTTGCCCAGGTTGCAAACAGAAGTCAAATTCTTCCTTAAGAAACCAATTGTGTTTACCATAATATGTGATTGAAAGGACTATTTACCTGAAGAAGCCAGTAGCTGAAAGGCTAATGCTTTCATTAAAGGCAGCCTGGGCCTATAAAAGAAGAGTAACACAGGATGCCATAAGGTGGTTTAAAGAAGGAATTGTTTAAGACTGCAACTTTAACTTCTCTTCATCTGAAAGCCATCAGGAATAGTGACTTGGAAGGCATAAAATTCACTGACTCACCCTTCTCCATCCCCACCCTTCAGTGCTTCCCTGCCTGCCTTAACAGTCTTTGTTCATTGTATCTATCCAAGATCAGAAGTGCCAGGATGTATCACACTTTATAGAGTAGAACTTGCTATGTGCTGGGAACGATTCAGGACAGTCATGGATAATGTTCTGGGAAACACTGGAAGATGAGAAGTTCCATTTGAATATCATGTCTATTCTCTAACAGCCTGAGGAGAAGTATGTGATTTTGCTAAATTGTATCATTTGCTCCCAAAGTTTTCCTGATTCTGTAGTGCACACAGTTGACTAATCTACAGGAAAATAATGGGGATGAGGTCTAAGGCCATGTGTCTAAGAAAGACAAAGAAATGAGAAATGAAACCACTATGAATAAAGTGGACGGGCAATCAACCTTTCATGACAATGGAGGACTGATTCTTGTGCTAACTTTCTCCAATCAAATGCTCAGACTTTCTGGGCCCATGCAGCATGAGGGAGAGGGCAGAAATAAATATGTCCAGAAAGGATTGAGAGTGCCTATAAATATGAGTTATAAAGTGAGTCACAACTATATGGAATAGCAGAAACAATTTCTACAGAGAACTTACCAAATGTTATCTTCCTAGACCAATGCTTTTAATATGATTTTATAAAACAGTCAGCATGACACACAATCGCAGTCTTTATTCATATCCATTCCAGACTATTTGGTAGTTTAGAGACTATTATTTTGAAAGCATTCTGTTGATCTGACAATGTGTGTCTTCTCTACTCAATAGACTGCAAGTAGATCTAATTATTTCCATTATGTTTAGTGCCGACTGCTGCTGCTTGAAAACATATAGATGTGTATGTGTAGATCTTATGTGATGATATAAAGGTGGGTATGCCCAATGCCTTTCTTTCCTATTTCTAAATGAGTGTTTGTGTCATTTTGGTTTTATAGAAGGATTATAGTGTTGCTTCCTATTTTCTGAATAGTAGAACTCAAAGGAAAACAGATTTATAGCTACTGTCTCGAAAATACTTAGATAAGGAGAGCATTAAGTAATTCTTGCTTAAAATAAGAGTTGTAGATAGAAGAATCATTTTTCCTTTAATAGAGGATTTTCCCCAAAGCAAGATAAACAACTATACTATGAGAGACTTCCCATATATCCACAGCCAAAAGACTTCTATTCATTACTGTGCAACCACAGTACCTTCTAAGGTGCCCCTTCCACTAATATTTAATTCAAAAACTTCTCTTTCACTCCCCACTTTTGCCCCCTAACACAAAGAAAAATAACAGGTCTCACCCAGTCCTTCCAAGTGCCTTGAGGATTCTTGCGGATGATGGGTTCAAGGCGTTTTAGGAGAGTTTGACAAGCATCCTGGGGATTATTTTTAAGTTAAATATATACTAATAATTTCATATAAATACCAGTTTCAAAACCTCCTTATTTCTATATACTATTTCACATATTTAGTTAAAAAAAAAAAAGACATCACACCGTAAGGAGATATGAAAGCAATTCTCAAGAGATGTGACATGTTAGGTGTTCTTGATGATAGAGCCTTTCTAGGGGACCTCAGAACTCACTCTAAGAGGGGGCCAAAATGATATCACAGTGGGCAGGGCATTTGCCTTGCACATGTCCAACGAGAGTTCTATCCCTGAGCCTGCCAGGAGTGATTTCTGAATGTAGAGCCAGAAGTAACCCCTGAGTGTTGTTGGGTGTGGTCCAGAAAAAAAACAAAAAAGGTTTTTTAAAAAAGTCACTTTAAGAAGTGAACCCTAGGGCCCAGAGAGATAGCACAGCGGTGCTTGCCTTGCAAGCAGCCGATCCAGGACCAAAGGTAGTTGGTTCGAATCCCGGTGTCCCATATGGTCCCCCATGCCTGCCAGGAGCTATTTCTGAGCAGACAGCCAGGAGTAACCCCTGAACACCGCCGGGTGTGGCCCAAAAAATAAAAAAATAAAATAAAAAAAAATAAAAAAGAAGTGAGTTCTAAAGGCCGGTGAGGTGGCGCTAGAGGTAAGGTGTCTACCTTGCAAGTGCTAGCCAAGGAAGGACTGCGATCCCATATGGTCCCCCCAAGCCAGGGGCTATTTCTGAGCGCTTAGCCAGGAGTAACCCCTGAGCATCAAACAGATGTGGCCCGAAAAGCCAAAAAAAGTGGGCCCTAACAGTAGCAAATCACCAGCCACTGTCTGAAAGCTACTTTGCTCAGATTTACTCCATGGAAAGTGGCTTCTGGCAGCATAAAGTCAGAGTAAAAGGTAGAAAAACTGGATTGAAAATCTGGAGACTCAGAAAAGTCAAGGCAAGAAGTTCAAATCTGAACTAGCATGACGGAAGCATGAGTAGGGACTGAAATGGCCTGTGACCAGTGAGAAGTAAGATATGGGAGAGGAAAGACAGAGGCACTTCCACCCCAAGAGAACCCACTGGTTCCACCTGCTGAACTAAAGTGTGGGGAAGGTGCCTTTTTCACCATGAAGGTATAGAAAGGAGGTAACATTAGGATTCATCTTCAGCATCTCCAGAGCTTAGCTCATAGAGTCTCAGAAGCTATTGGTCTTGACAAGCTGAATGATTTGGTGGTGATTTTTACCTTGACTGCTAACCCATTGAAGTCAGCCACCACGGACCCACCGGACACGTTTGCATTCGGGACAGTTTCTGTGCTTGTACCACGCAGGTGGACATTAGACACAGGCATCTTCAGTTCACGACTCACCACCTGTTTTTCAGAGGAGAGTTTCTTTTCACATATTTTGATGAGTCACAGACATGTGCATATTGTCCGCATGGTATCAAATGTAGAAACTATACACAACAGGGACCAGTTGGCAAGAACCAGGGAAGCTTCCAGTCAAAAAGAAGTTCCTCTAGGGCAGGAGCAACAGAGAGTAAGGCATTTGCCTTACATGTAGCCAACCTGGGTTCAATCCCATATGGTCCCCCAAACCTGTCAGGAGTGAATTTGTGAGCACAGAAATTAAAGAACTCCTTTTGGGATCAGAATGATGGCACAGTGGATAGGACATTTGCCTTGCACACGGTCAATGCAGGTTCAATCCCTGGCATCCCACATAGTTCCCTAAGACTGCTAGGAATGATTTCTGACAGAGTCAGGAATAATCCCTGAGCACAGTGGGATGTGGTCCAAAAAACCAAAATCAAAACCAAACAGGAAATAATTTTTTTTCTAAAATCCCTGAAGCAGGGCTTGAGTGGTAGACAGTGGTAGAATGTTTCCCTTGCATGCGGGTGACCCAGGACGGACACAGTTTCGATCCCTGGTAGCCCATATGATTCCCCAAGCAAGGAGCAATTTCTGAGCACAAAGCCAGGAGTAACCCCTCAGTGCCGCCAGATGTGAACCAAAAAATACAAAAAACAAAACAAAACAAACAAACAAACAAAAAACCTCTGGAGCTTCTCTAGGCCCTAAGCCCTAAGTATACTTTCATTTTCTCTGACTTCTCTTTAAGGAACGCATTGGAAGAGGAGATGGGACCCCACATTGAAAAAAAGGTTTTGATCTGCTCTGAAATAGATGCTTCATCCACATGTCTGAAAATGCTCTGGGAAAAGAGCATTTCAAGGACAATGGCCTCAGAAAAGCAGAGTCTCCCTCATAAAGAGAGGGAGCTCTGACTCTAGTTAATACTAGAAGTTATTCTGCAGGCTGCTCTGCTCTTGTTTTGTTTTCATTAAACAGAAGGCAGATTTAGCTAGGGAGAAAACCAATATTACTAACTTCAGCTAATCGAAAATTCTCCTCTTTCCTATAAAGTAGAAAAGATCTTAGCAAAGTCTGCCCATGGCTGGGATACAAACATTGTCTTTCTTAATAATGTTACAGGCTTAGAACATGCAGGTTTCTGAAGCCAAATCAGCACTGGCCCTCCCCCAATTGGAAAAAGGTCTGGCCAGAAAATTCTTATATGATAAATTGTACACAATATATCATATAATTAATACTATTTATGATTGGAACCATTAAATTCAAATAAAATCAGGCATCATCATTTACTTATAAAATGATCTAAAATTATCTTTTTGTTTGTTTGTTTTCTGGGCCACACCCAGTGATGCTCAGAGGTTACTCCTGGCTATGTGCTCAGAAATTACTCCTGGCTTGGGGGACCATATGGGATTGAACTGAGGTCCATCCATGTGCAAGGCAAACACCATACCAATGCGTTATTACTCTGCCTTCATCTAAAATAATTTTAAAAATAATACATAACATGCAACATTAGTTTTCAGCTAGATACTGCCTGGAAAACAAGTTGGAACTGGCATCAAATAAGATGGCCTCTTGCTATTTTTTTCCTGGATTTTTTTGTTTGTTTGTTTTGGGGCCACACCCCAAGGTGCACACCCCAAGGTGCTCAGGGGTTACTAATGGCTCTGTGCTCAGAAATCACCCCTGGCAGACTCAAGGGACCATATGGTCTACTAGGGATTGAACCTGGGTCTGTCCAGATCAGCAGCATGCAAGGCAAACATCCTTCCAATGTGCTATCACTCCAGCCCTGGAATCCATTTTTCAATCATTGACTTGATCACAGGCTTATATGTAGAACTAGTACTGAAGTCTTCCATAATTTTTTTTAACTATTCTTAGGCTTCCACATAACCTCATCCAAAATCATGATTGCAAAGAATTCTTAATGATTTTAGGAAGTCCTCACTCTACATAAGGTGAATGGGGGAAGAAGTATAAAATTATCTAAAGATCATATTAGATCCTGTTGTTTTTGCTTTAAAAAAATAAGATGAAAGCCCCCCAAAATCAATGATTATTTATTTTTCTTAATTTAGAAAACTGAGTTATTATGACTCATAAGATTATGAATGCTAATGCTTTGTGCTTCAACACATATACCACCAGAATGCCAATATCTCTCCGCCATTGTCCTTGGGTACTTTTCATCAGCATCTCCCTTCTGGTTTCTCAGTTTTCAGTTTTGTTCGTCACATCTCACGAATTAAAACAGTGAATACTGGGGCCAGAGTGATAGCACAGCGAGTAGGGTGTCTGTCTTGCATGAAGCTGGCCTGGGTTTAATCCTCAGCATCCCATATGGTCCTCTGAGCACTGCCAGGAATGACCCCTGAGCCAGGAGTAATCCCTAAGCACCTCCAGGTGTGGTCCCAAAACAAAACAAATAAACAAAAACCAGTGAATACTGCTAAGTGGTGAAATTGCAGAGGATCTTAAAAACACTTTTCTTTTTTTTTGTTTTTTGTTTATTTGTTTTTGGGTCACACCCGGCAGTGCTCAGGGATTCCTCCTGGCTCTATGCTCAGAAATCGCTCCTGGCAGGCTTGGGGGACCATATGGGATGTCTGGATTCAAACCACTGACCTTCTGCATGCAAGGCAAATGCCTTACTTCCATGCTATCTTTCCAGCTCCTGAAAAACTGTTTTGCTTCTTCTTCCATAATCTCTACTAATGTTAGCATTAGCAACAGCACATCTTATTAGCCAGCAAAGGTTCATAAAGGTAACTCACTAGTTAATAATATGGCCAAAGAAAAATGTTAAGGGGCCATTCAACTTTCTTTAGCAATAAAACAACCTGAGATTCTTCTGCCACACTCTTTTCGTAGGATCAGGAACAAACAAATGTTTGTTGAGCTAAGTTGTCGAATTAAGCTTCCATTATTTTTTTTGGAACAGAAAATGTACATAGTTTTTCTTTCATAGGTGCCTTTATAAAATCAATAATTAACCCAATTATTTGCATTATTTAAAAATATATATATATATTTAAGCACCATGATTACAAACATGTTTGTAGTTGGGTTTCAGTTATAAAAAAAGAACACCAGTGCAACCTTCCCATCACCTATTATTTGCATTCTTACCTGAATTATTTTAGTGTGGACTCCTTGGCCCATTTCAATCCCTCCATGAGTCACCAATACAGATCCATCAAGATAAATATGAATCAGGGCAGCAGCCTAAGGAAAAAATAAAAAAGAAACAAAAGGTTAATAAAATCTGATATTATTCTAAGGCATGCCAATGAAAATATTTCCACTGGAAATTATCCTCTCTTGTCTTATCTCCTGCTAAAATGTACTTGTCTTGCCTCCCTGAAGGAACTGAGCAGAACAAGGGATCAACATCACCCCACAGAGGCCAGAGTACCTACGAATGGCTCTGAACCTCTGGCAAAATTGAGTACTCTAATGACTTTTTCTTGGGGCCTGAAATGATAGAAGAGCAGGCAGTGTGTTTGCCTTGCACACGACTGACCTGGTTTTGATCACCAAGTACCCTTTGAGTCCCCCAACCTTCCAGAAGTGATTCCTGAGTACAGAGCCAGTGGTGCTCAGGATTCATTCCTGGCTTTGCACTCAGAAATCACTCCTGGTGGGCTCAGGGCATTTGGCAAGTTGAGGTTGAACCTGGGTTGGCAATATGCAAGGCTGTGCTATTGTCATGCCCCCCCCCAAAAAAAAACTTTTAGTAGTGAAAATGGACTCCATTTACAGCAGGAATAAACTAATGATATACTGGGTAATAGGGACATAGGAGCCTTTGAGGAGAAAAAGAAGTATGCTTAACCCTTAAGAAAAGCATCTTTGGGGGCCAGAGTGTTGCACAGTGGGTAGGGCATTTGCCTTGCAAACAGTTGACCCAAGTTCAATCTCTGGCATCCCAGATGATCTCCTGAGCCTTCCAGAGGTAATTTCTGAGCACAGAGCCACAAGTAATTCCAGAGAGCTGCTGGGTATGGCCCAAATACTAAAATAATTTAAAAGAAAAGAAAAGCATCTTGATTTTGATAACCATATGCAAGTGACCTGGGAGTATGCCTGACTGTGTAGAGACAAACAATCACTCCTGGAAACTCCCTATTATTCTCCTGGCTATTTATTCACAAATAATAATGTGAAGGAACAGCATCCTTGACAGAGAACAGAGCTGGCAGTCTCAGGATTGTACATCATTTGCCTAGTAAGGCTAGTTACAATGGTTCCATCCTAAGGCAGTATCTTTGCTAGAATCTGAGTACCTTGGACAGAAGAATCATGTCCTAAAACAGCCACTGGAAAGCAATACAGTGTCTCACATATAGTAAGTGCATAATTAACACCTAATAAATGAATGTGCAATATCTTAGCCATTTGATCTACTGCTTAAACTGGAAGATTCTGCATTTGGCCTCCTTTGAGCTGCAAGCACTGCAGAAGTTTCTTGTGGGTGAAATTTGTAGTGGGTTCAATGTGATTGAGCCACAATTAGAGCACATTATGTGACCCTGCAGTATGTGAGCATGTCTAGGGCAGTGTTTCTATCCGACTTAGCTGATAAATTGGTTCCATGTGTGCCGCATACTTCTCGAGCCATTTCAAGTGTCAAATTTGGTTCCATTAAGTGGCACCACCAGATGGTTTATTGTTAGAGCCACAAAAGATAATTTCACAAATTCATCTACAGCATGGGTCCAACTGAATCATAGGAACAGATGTTTCTTTGAGAGAAACTGGGAGCTTAATCTAGGAGATGTAAATCTTTTTTTTGTTTGTTTGTTTTTTTGGGCCACACCCATTTGATGCTCAGGGGTTACTCCTGGCTAAGTGCTCAGAAATTACCCCTGACTTGGGGGAACCATATGGGACGCCGGGGGATCGAGCCGCTTCCTTCCTTGGCTAGCACTTGCAAGGCAGACACCTTACCTCTAGCGCCACCTCACTGGCCCCAGAGATGTAAATCTTTTTTTGTTTGTTTGTTTTTTGGGCCACACCCAGCGTTGCTCAGGGATTACTCCTAGCTGTTTGCTCAGAAATAGCTCCTGGCAGGCACGGGGGACCATATGGGACACCGGGATTCAAACCAACCACCTTTGGTCCTGGATCGGCTGCTTGCAAGGCAAACGCCATCTCTGTGCCATCTCTCCGGGCCCTGAGATGTAAATCTTGAGGCAAAGACTACTGACATTGGTGAGAAGTCTGCCTTAAGGTCCACAAATTGCCACTATAATTCAGTTCCGCAAACACTTGTGCTCCTATTCTTGTGCCAGAGTAAGGCAAAAGTCAATGAAATACTTTGTCCCCTACAGTGTCCTCAGTCTAGAATTAGGGGGACATGGGGAAGGTATGACTGACCCTCATTTGTCAGGAGCACAGAGATACTTTTGCTCAAGGAGGCAGCATAATGAAGAAAGGCACCGCCAGAGAGTCCTGAAGTCTGATCCATATTCTGCCATACAAACCAGCAGGAGGTCCTTGGGCAAGTCAATGAACCTCAAGATGACCATCATCTTAGAATGGGGGAAATGCAAATTAAAACCATGGTTTCATCTTCCACTTGTGAGAATGGCTGTCAGTTAAAAGAGAGGCATCTAGTAATGAGAGGACCAAGAGAGAGAGGCAACCCTTGGTAACTGTTAGGAACATAAATTGGTGTAATAGCTATGGAAATATGGCGAACTCTCTCAAAAATAAAAACAAGAGCCAGAGAGACAGGACAGCCAATAGGGCATTTGCCTGGGTTCAATTTTCAGTATTCTGTATAGTCCCCAGGAGTGATTCCTGATTATACTCAGGAGTAATTCCTGAGTATAGAGTTTGATAGAATACTAAGCAGCTGTTAGAAAAAAAAAGTCATGATTCTGACTACCTTCTCAATTCTCCTGTGGCCTGCTCCTTGGTCACCCCCATCCCCGCCCCCATCATTCCCTAAGGGGTGCTTCTTCAAAGATAAAGGAAGAGAGAGAGAAGAGAGAAAGAGAGAGAGAAGAGAGGAAGAGAGAGAGAGAAGAGAGGAAGAGAGGGAAGAGAGAAAAGAGAGAAAAGAGGAAGAGAGAGGAGAGAGAGGAGAGAGAGAGGAGCGGAGAGAGAGAGGAGAGGAGAGAGAGAGAGGAGCGGAGAGGGAGAGGAGAGAGAGAAGAGAGAGAGAGAAGAGAGAGAGGGAAGAGAGAGAAAAGAGAGAAGAGGAAGAGAGAGAGGAGAGAGAGGAGAGAGAGGAGCGGAGAGAGAGAGGAGAGGAGAGGAGAGGAGAGAGAGAGGGGGGAGAGAGAGAGAGGGGAGAGAGAGAGAAGAGAGAGAGAGGGAAGAGAGAGAGAGGGAAGAGAGAGAAAAGAGGAAGAGAGAGGAGAGAGAGGAGAGAGAGAGGAGCGGAGAGAGAGAGGAGAGGAGAGGAGAGGAGAGAGAGAGGGGAGAGAGAGAGAGGGGAGAGAGAGAGAGAAGAGAGAGAGAGGGAAGAGAGAGAAAAGAGGAAGAGAGAGAAAAGAGGAAGAGAGAGAGAGGAGAGAGAGGAGAGAGGAGCGGAGAAGAGAGAGAGAGGGAAGAGAGAGAAAAGAGGAAGAGAGAGAGAAAGAGAGAGAGAGAGAGAGAGAGAGAGATACTCCTCCCACCTCTGGTCCCCACCCCCACCCCACCCCTCCCATCATCCCTTGGGAGTGCTTCTTCAGAGAGGTGAACTGTCCCGCTCACAAAGGATGGAGCCAGAGGAGCTCAGCTGCTCCGATTCTGCGGCCACGCACATCTTCTAGCCAATGAACCATAACCATAATATGTAGAAAAAAACTACACTACAACCCTGGTAATAGGGAAACAACACAGGCCAACACCAAGCATAAAGAATAAAGTTGGTAGCCCTGATGACCCGAAAACAGCCAATACCTAGTTAGCCTCTCAGATAAGGAATTTGGAGAAGAAATATGGAAGATGTTCATAGAAGTCAAAGAAAGCATAGATTGAATGGAACACAATTAAGAATCAAGAGGATATGAAGATAGAAATCAGAAAACTCCAAACTGAAATAACAGGTTTGAAAAACTCAGTTGACAAAATAAAAACCTCAGTGAAAAGCCTCTCCAACAGGGTAACAGCAGCTGAGGACAGAACCAGTGAGCTGGAAGATGAGATGCATAACAACTCTATACAGCAGAAGAGATTGGAAAAGTCTTAAAGCAAATGATCAAACAATGGAAAAATTACTCAAAGAATGTGAACAGAGGAAAATGAAGTCATGAAATTTTCCTATACATGAATAGACATGGAGACCATTGTGCTGACTGAGATGAGTTAGAGGCAAAGAGATAGACACAGAATAGTCTCATTCATCTCTGGGATTTAAGAAAAATAAAAGATAGTATGGTAATAATAACCAGAGACAATAGAGATGGGGGCCACAAGGACCAGCTCATGATGAAGCTTACCACAAAAAGTGGTGAGTGCAGTTAGAGAAATAACTACACTAACAACTACTATGACTATAACAGTGAGAGAGAGAAATAGCGTGCTTATCCTGAAGACAGGCAGGGGGTGGGGGAGGAGGAATATGGAGAACATTGGTGGCAGGAAAGATACACTGTTGAAGGACAGTGTATATTTTATGACTGAAACCCAACTAAGACATTTTTGTAACTAGGGTGCTTAAATGATACCAGGTAGGCCCCCAAAAGCAAATAAATAAAGAAAGGGAATGTTTTTTACTAACACCTCAAGATTGCTTGATCAAGCGATCATGTTATTATTATATGGTTAATCTACTTAATAAAAAATTTCTCAGCCCCTTCAATTGATCATTTTGGAGAACTGACCTGACCAGCAGCCAGAGTTAAGACGCCAATAGGGTACTTGAGGGGCACCATGGCCAGCCCTCTCTTCTTCCAGTAGTTCTCCGAGTTGAATTTCTCCACAGCATCTTTCCTCAGGGAGTATGAAGACATGGTCATACATTCCTCCCAACATTGTAGGAGGTTCTTGGCATCAATCTCTTGTCTGTAGGGTGTCTCATCAATTTCCTTGTACATATTTATCTTTCGGATCTATAAAAGCAAAGTTAAGTTTGCAGTGGGCATACCTAGTTGACATAGTTATTCCACCCATGGTCCTGCTAGTCAAATGGTCTTATCTTTTAAGGCCCAGATTGGATCTTACAACTTCTGGAAGCTAGTACATCATGCTGTCTTCCTCCTCTACTGAGTTTCTGTCTGTCAAAAACAACAGCAGTTATATTCTGTCTTTGGTTGTGTTAGTTTTCAAAGGAAGGAAATTGTTCCCTATATGCCTTAATAAGAATCAATCCAGTCCACAAACACTATAGGCACTTAATTCTAGGTTCATTTATTTACATCTATTAAGCAGTGGCCCTAAATTTCATTTCCATGTTACATTTAGGTGCTGTGGCAAGACCTCTCACTTCCAAATGGGAAATAACAAAAATTCATATAAGTTTAGTCAATAGTTAAGGTAAAGAACAAAGCAAAGTATTTTAACCCAGGTTAAACCATTAAGCATTTTATGAATCCCTACAATGGCAAATGCCCCATGAGAACAAATGTCAAGTCTTTGCATTTTCAGGTGAAAAGATTCTCAACAGTTGTGGCCAGCTACAAACCTTCCCAAGTTGTTAAGGACTGTGATAGAAATGAACTTTTCTATCATCCTAAAATTGTTAAATGATTTGGGCCATCCTGCATAGGACAGTGTTTAAAAGGTGGCTGCTGTCTCTTCCAACTGCCCTTTGGAGTTGGATTTCCTTCCTCTTGCTACCAAATGCAACTAGCATATATGGAAGTGTGGTCCGGTGAGATGGCCATGAAAAAGTACAACATGTAATTATAAGGCTAAAGAAAATGGATTCTTCTAGAACAGAATTCAATATTGTGGAGAAAGTAGGCATATTATAGGGGTTGAGTTTGTTCCTTCCTTGATCCCCCTTCTCTCTTTCCTTCCTTCTCTCCTCCCTCCCTCCCGCCCTCCTCCCTCCCTCCCTCCTTCTTCCTCCCTTCCTCCCTCCCTCTTCCTCCCTCCCTCCCTCCCTCCCTCACTCCTTCCCTCCCTCCCTCCCTCCTTCTTCCTCCCTCCCTCCCTCCCTCCCTCCCTCTCCCTCCCTCTCCCTCCCTCCCTCCCTCCCTCCCTCCCTTCCTCCCTTCCTTCCTTCCTTCCTTCCTTCCTTCCTCCCTCCCTCCCTCCCTCCTTCTTCCTCCCTTCCTCCCTCCCTCTTCCTCCCTCCCTCCCTCCCTCCCTCACTCCTTCCCTCCCTCCCTCCCTCCTTCTTCCTCCCTCCCTCCCTCCCTCCCTCTCCCTCCCTCTCCCTCCCTCCCTCCCTCCCTCCCTCCCTCCCTCCCTCCCTCCCTCCCTTCCTTCCTTCCTTCCTTCCTTCCTTCCTTGTTTTTGAGACACACCTGGTGATGCTCATGAATTATTCCTGGTTCCACACTCAGAAATCACTCTTCCCAGGCATGAGGCCAGGGATTGACCTAGGTTGTCCTCATGCACGGCAACTGCCTTACCCACTATAGTATCTCTCTAGACCCTTGAGTCCTTCTAAATTTTTCTAAGGACTCAAGAAGTATGGGCATCAGGAGCAACAGGGAATGCTGCATAAGGTGTCAGATGAGAGTCAGTTGGAGTTTCCACCCTCTCTCTCTCTCTCTCTCTCTAGGAACATGGATTTCTGGTGAGGCTGACAGCCAGGTAGTCCATGGGCTAGTTCATACTAAAAAGTGGCTCCCATCTAACCAGGAGAAGCCAGAGAGAGTTTTCTTGGAGAAGTCACAAAGGAGATAGTGTCTGTGTTCTCAGATCCCTTCCTTTCTCTGTTTAACCTCACTGCAGAAGACAGGAAGATTGAGTGAGCAAGCACCATGTCCCTCCAACTCTACGCCAAAGTTCTAGGTAGAAGAGACCCCAGGAAAGGTACAGAGCTGGTTAAAGAGTGAAGAGGCTAAAAGGACCAAAAATGCATGTCAGCATTCTAGGATGTTAAGAAGGCAGAAAAAAGGTAAGTTTCCCAGAGCTGTTTAGTCACTGTTCTACCCATCACCAATGGAAATGATTCCCTAAAGAAGTTAAGATCCACTATTCACTCAGCCTAACCTAATAACCTCTTATTCTCCAGTTGAATAAAATCTACAGGAAACCACAGATCAATAAATAACTTTAGAGTCTTTGCTTATTATTAACTAGGCAACTGGCTTGCTCAGGAAAATCATTTTGCCTTTGGAATTTTAAATTCCTCAACATGAATGATCTCCCTTGATAGTCCTCATCTTTGAAATTCAAGCTCATTTTCCCTGGACCCATGTTACCTTCTCAGGGGGCAGACCACATTTGACCGCAACTTCCGTGATACAGGCTTCAGTGATAAGCCCAGCCTGTGGAAAACCAAAGCCACGCAAAGCCGTGTTGGAGGGAAGGTGAGTCTTGCAGGCCCACACACGGCAGCGCAGATTGGGGAACTTGTAAGCATTGTCCATTTTCAGGAGCCCAATTTCTGCCACCTGGGGAAAGAAATCCAGAGTTTCTGAGATGAGACACTGACCCTTTATTTTTCTCTTTATTTGTCATGAGGGTTTCTCCTGAGGGTGTTCCTAATCTATAGGACCCCCAAGTTGATTCTGGAAGTGGAAGTGACTATGTAAAATAAGGGTTTGAAGCCAAAGCGTCACACATGCAAGGCCTAGAGACACCTGTCCTTTTGTGCCTCTTCACCATCCTAAGACCTCAGGCTTCAGGCTCCAAAAGGTCCAAGCTCCAAAGGAGTAAAGCCTCAGTGGCATATCAAACATGCTAAAATCAAGCTATGTTTCAAATTCAATGTACTTTCTATAAAATAAATAGAAAATATTCAAATAATTTTTCTTTGGAAAGCATTCTTTTTATTTTTTTTTTGAGCTAATCAAATTTTTTCAAAATATTTCCCCAAATCTCTGAAACATACATAGGCCTCAAATACTGGGCCTATTCAGAAAACCAGAAAAAATAATCTCGTGTTTGGTCTTTGTTTTTGTTTGTGTTTGGCCATTGATTTTGTTTGTTTGTTTGTTTTGGTTCTGAAGATGGACAGTAGCTGTGCCAAAGAAGTTGCGAAACATTTTACCATGTCTAAGATAGCCCCCTAAGAGAGGATTATCTGGTTCAAAAGCACTAGTAGGGCTGAGATTGAGTTCTAAAGCACATCTTGGGAAAAGGCTTTGAAGTATGAGAAACATGAAAGACCCAAATACACCCGGGCAATGTTACTGGGCTCCCTCTGGGGGCTCCAGGAAGTGGCATGTGGCACTTTCTGCAATGAGAGTTTGTATCCTCCAATAGCTGAATATTATGTAACTAATAAATTATTTGAACTGAATCACTTTATGTAACATGTTTCAGACTGCTAACTTATTCTTTAAAACACTTACAAATAAGGACTCGTCCAGGGAGGCACCACCATTGCAATAATGCTGCATATCCAGCGCCACAATTCTGCCGTCCTTCATGAATCCCACCTGGAGAAAGACAACTGACCTTTGATACTGATACTGAGAGCCAAATTCTCTAGAGTTTGTAACTCGTGAATGCTTACACATATATGGAAAGTCTTGTGGCATTACATGTGGCAAATAATTTCTTGGGCATACCCTCAAAACACACAGAGACAACAATAGACAAAAATAGATACATCCATCCAATTTACACAAAAGTATAAAAATTTTAATGTTAAAGATCAGCAGTTTTTAACTATTCCAGAAAACAGAAGAAAATATTGGCAAATTATATATCTGGTAAGGAGTCAATATCCTTGATGTATGGCTATAGGACTCTTGACAAGAGAGGAACAACAAAGCAACCTAATTCAAAAGTGAAGAACTGGAAAGTACATTTCTCAAATAAACCCCATATGAAACATGTCCAATAAGCATATGCAAAAAAGTTCAATGTCTTCATCACATCAAAACTAAGGACAATGAGCTGAAGCCATAGTATTGCAGGTAAGGCATTTGCCTTGCACATGGCTAACCCTGGTTCAATCCCTTAATGGCCCCCTGAGTACCGTTAGCAGTAACTCTAGATCACAGAGATGAACTAAGGCCTGAGTACCGCTAGGTGTGGCACCAAAACAAAAAAAAAATATAAGCTACCACATGACATTCACTAAAGGGGTTGCTATTAAATATATTGGTGGATATAGAGAAACTGGAAACCTGCAATAAATTTTTACTATGAAAATAGTTCTAGAAATTTCTGAAACATAACTCTCCCAAAACAAGCTTGTTATATTGGGGGGAAAAAAGGGATGTGTTGGCAGATAATGAGAATTATTCTACCTTTTAACTTCTTATAAGGATAGAAGGGTTAGAAGATGGACTTTCATGGACATAAACATTAACATGTGTGTAGTTCTTCATTTTGTAACAGGGAGTACCAACTTTTGTATTTTCCCACTAATTACTATCTTTAAGTACCACAGGAATGTTCCTTGAACCAGCCAGCTGAACAGCCAAGAAATAGAAAGAAAAACAAAAGTACTATTTATTATTGTCTTGCTTTTTGTTACTGTCTGTAAGAGAGTGGCTACGTGTTTTGACAATGAAACCCCCACTTCCTTCTTCCTCTGCTCACTTTGTACTTTCCATAGTAAGGGTGACGGCCTCCTGTTATCAACATGTCTTCTCCTCTTTCCAGAACACAGCGTACGGCACAGCCATGCCTAAAGGAGAGAACAAAAGAAAGAAAAGGCAAGAGAGGAAAAGTCTGATATCAGGAAGCTATAAGATTGGGCTCATGGTACAGTGCTAAGAGCTAGAATGCTACTCACCATGACAATGACAATGACAATGACATAACCAGACATGCCCTAGGTATGAGAATCTTAGGCATCCACACTGACTCCCCTCTCTTTGCTTCAGGGTGCCATATTGATACCTTCTTCTTAAGGGAAGATTGAATGCCAAGGAGTCAAAGATATTTTTTGGGGGATATTTTCACTGAGATAATCACATCTGCTTTAGGAACACTATCCCTATGACATGACACAAAACAAGTGACAAACAGAGGCACTCAGCTGTTTGAGTGTGCTACAAGAGCTGGAATTGGATCTTTTTTGCTTATGATTTCTAGGGGAAATGACCAATAATACTTATTAAAAGTCATTGTGCTTCTTAGAGGTGTCTACTTCAAAGGCAATTTCCTATGGTAGTTTTGAGGTGCTAAAAACTGAGGCAATATAAACTAAGGTAAGTAAAATGTGTGTTTTAATTATCTATGTATGAATACATAGATATGTATACAGATGGGTGTGAATTTTTTGTTTTTGAGCCACACTGGCAGTGCTTAGGACTTATTCCTGGCTCTGTATTCAGGGATCACTCCTGGTAGGTATGGGGGACTGTATGGGATGCCAGAGATTGAACTTGAATCAGCCATATGCAAGACAAGACTACTACTCACTGTACTATTGCTCAGGCCCCGTGAATTTTCTTTCAAAGATGGAATTGATTTGTATATACATATAGAAACTAAAAAAAATGCCATCCATATTTGGACTAGTTTCTATCTGCACTATAAGCATTCTAGTGGTGTGTTTGTGTGTATGTGGTTTCATTCTTTTAGTAACTGAAGTTATGACAAGCTCTTACTACCTACCTGCATTGCACACTAAATGTAATTTTAATAATATTAACCTAAATTCTTTCTCATTAACTCAAATTTCCCAATTGAGAAGTTTAGCACAACTTCATTTTATATTTTTGGCCTATTTTGCAGATTTTCTCCACTTACTTGTTTGCAGCAAATGCAGTGATGGCTGCCATGATGCCAGTCTTGATAACCTTCCCGCCAAAGGCTCCACCAACGCGCTTTACATGGCACATAACCTTGTTGGCCGGGAGTTTCAAGGTTGAGGCAACTATGTCCTGTGAATGACAACAGTTCTTGTTTATCAGATCAGTCTGTTACTTCTCCGACGTTCTGATGCCGTTATACCATTCATTAGATTAAAAATCCCATGGTTATGTCAAAGAGTGGAACTAGAATATTGGAGAACAATAAGGTATTGAGGTATCAGTGACTAAAAGGTAGTTTGGTTATTGTGATATTACTAAAACTTTAAGTATTGATATCAATGATACAGTTTTGTACCAATATAATAGTAAAAAATTTTCCCCATGAACTTCCTGCAAAGTAGTTTTTTATATGAATCTCAAGGCAGCGTAGGTCCCAAAGACCTCAGGTTGACTCTTCCCAAGCAATCCACAAACTCTCCTCCTTTCACATACTGGCTGGATTATTCTGAACTTGGCAAAAGTGTCTTCCTGGATGTAAGTCCTTCTTCTTGCCACCCTAATTTTTAGAAGCTTTTTAGCTCTAACAACTCATTTTTGTAGGTGCAGAGCCTGACAGGAATAAAGTTGATAAATCAGTTCTGTCTATGGTCTAACAGACCATGGAATGGGACTTGTGTACATTACTTCTAAAAAATTCCTTTCTTCCCATTTCTACATGCCTCATTGCTATGGAAATGACTGACTCATTAAGACTTTCTGAATAAAGTTTTTTCCCTTACTTTCACATTGATGCTTAAACTAGCCCCTCCAAATGCATCTTTCATTCTAGGTTGCATGATCTTTAGCCATTTTCCATCCTTACATGAAGGCTGTCTAATATACAGAACATAGGCAATAAAACTGGTTACATATGGTAGGAGTAAATGAACAAGTGAATAAATGAATGAATGAGCATATTTAATATTGGTGCAAAATTGCCTAGAAATTGCCTCTCCTAAATGTCTAAAGTAGTTTTCAAACTTATTTGGATAACTTGCCCCTTTTTCACAAAAAAAGAAATTATTTAGTAACCCTTTGGAAATCTAACTTTATCAAATTATCAAATAAAAGATACCCCCTAATCATATCAGAGGATACTACTCTCCCCACCCGGGATCATCCCAGAAGCTCCCCCCAGTGAATAATATTATTAAGGGAATATTAGATGAATATATTTCACCTCAGGGAAACATAAGTGAAGGCAAACTTAATTCTCAGTATAAATAAAAAGTTGAGGCTTGGTTTTCATGGGCCTTCCAATATAATTTCAGCCATCCATAAACTAGTCCTACTGTTAACTTCTGCCACTTATATTCAGTTGAATCTTTAGTTAATTTACTAATGGCTTAATTATTTCCAAACCTGCTTTCTAGCTGCTTTTTGTAAATGATAAACAATGTAAAATGGACTGTTTTTATTTTTATTTTTTGGTTTGGGACCACACCCAGTGATGCTCAGGGGTTACTCCTGGCTATGCACTCAGAAATCACTCCTGGCTGGGAGGACTATATGAAACACTGGGGGATCGAACCGTGGTTCATCCTAGGCTAGCGCGGGCAAGGTAGATGCCTTACTGCTTGTGCCACTGCTCTGTTTTTATTTTTATGTATTTATTCCAAACAGTACCAAGAGTGGTCCTTTGAAAAAAACCCACTTAATCTGCAATTATTTGCTTGTTTTTTCTCTTTACTGCTCAGCAGTACTTGAGTACTTCTCCCAACTCTGTGTTCAGAGTAGCTCTTGGCAGTGCTGGGAATCCTGTATGGAAAATTCTCTTAACCTATTGGGCAATCTCTCCAGCTCTCTATAATTAGTGTTAAAGATTCTGAACCACAAACAGAATGTCCCGACTTTCTAAACATTCTATTTGCTTATCTATTGACTTATTTTAACCAAGGACAGGATGAGGTAAGGAGAAACAGAGTTAGTATTGGGCTGCAAGTAGTCTGGATACCAGGGTTTGAACCAGGGTTTTAAATAAGCAAAGAAGACACTCTACCATGGAAGAATCTTCCAGTTCCTTATAATACTCTCTAAACATTGAATTTGTCTGAGTTTTAAGCCCCCAAAGGATGTGACGATTAGAATTCTAAGTTCTTAAAGTACATGGAATAAGATTTTTATCTCTGTTTTTAATATATGAGTCATGACCCCTCCACAATAAAGTCTTTACGGTACCTGTATGCCTTTGGGATACTGTGTAGACACATACACATCTACTTCTTGATCCTCCCCTTTAGGAACAACAAGCATGCTTTGGGTTTCCATATAAAAATGTTCTTGACCTCCCATATGTATTTCACCTATTAAGAGGAAAACACACCAGTTAGGGAGAAGCTGTCAGGACAGGTAGCACCCTCAGGCTGGCATCCCATTATTGACAAAGTCCATGGAAGGTAATTCTGCCAGGGTCGGAGATTCCAGGCTGGAAGGTCACAGGCAGTGACACTGAACTGTCATATGCCATATCTATCATTTTGGTTAGTACAATTGGCCACAGAATCCTAGAGGAAGGTCTGAGATTGTCTAGCATCAACATACATGACATATTAAGGTCATGTATATCACTGTGTGGACATGCTTCTCCCTGTCCCACTGTTAAGCAGAGATTACAACCTTATATATCCATATAAAAGAAACATTCGAGACTGAAATAAAGATGAAAAAATTTAAAGACTAAAAGAAAAAAAGATAAAATAGTGAAGGGTTTAGGGAACCAAGAATATAACCAGGTTTTTGTGGTTATTTGCTTCCTTTTCCCTATACTTTGTGTCAGAAAGACATTTTTGTTTGTTTGTTTGTTTGTTTGTTTTTGGGTCACACCCAGCAGCACTCAGGGATTTCTCCTGAGCATAGGCTCAGAAGTCGCTCCTGGCAGGCTCAGGGGACAATAAGGATGCGGGGATTCGAACCACTGACCTTCTGCATGCAAGGCAAATGCCTTATCTCCATGCTACCTCTCCGGCCTCAAAAAGACAATTTTTTAATCCAATAAAAATCTACCTTCTAGCCAAAGGATTGGAGAAAAGGAAACTTAGCTAGACAGAAAACTTTATTTGGGGGTTGGGTGAAAAACTGGAGGTTCTCAGAAGCTACTCCTAAGTCAGTGCATAAGTAATCACTCCTGATGTGCTTGGTGGACAACGTTGTGCTGGGGATCTAACCAGTGTCTCCTGCATGCAGAGCATGTGCTCTTGCCTGTATAGAAAACATTGCCTGTATGAAAAAGCTTTCCTCCACTCCAAGACAGAAGGTTTCTACCTCAAGCCACCTCAAACCAGTCTACCTACAGAAAAAAAGCCTGTAGTCCCATTGTTTAGCTTGGGCTTTGGTCCTTATCAGGAGGTGAAAAGTGTCTCCAGCCCTCTGTGGTAATGTCAATGGAGACCATATGTTGATTCTGGATTCTCTTGTCCTGACAGCAACAACAAGGCTCAATATATTTCCCTCACTAACACAGGATCATAGGAGGCTAGTAAAAAAGACTTAGGGACTAGAATGTGGTAATCAGCCAGGGGTACATGTGGGACCTGAGCTCAAACCCCCATAGTATATGGTCTCTTGAGCAAAACTAGGTGTGACCCCCGAGGCTCCAAAACTATGGGGTTGTCCTGTGGTCCCCAGCATGGTAGGGGACCTTAGCAACTCCACATGCTCAAGCCTGGAATGACTTGTCCTGGTTGACTGAGCACTGCAGGAAGTGTCTTCTGGACTCCTTGAGCACTACTTGAAAGTTTCCTTACACACACACACACACACACACACACACACACACACACACACACACACACATCCCACACACTCACAATGAAAACAAACCTCAAAGTCTTATAATGTCATACCTAAAATGACCATGATGTAGTTTTGGTGGTTTTTTTGGTTTGTTTGTTTTTTGCTCAGAGGTCACTCCTGGCAGGCTCGGGGACCATATGGGATGCTGGGAGTCAAACCGGGGACCTTCCAGCATTGGCCGCATGCAAGGCAAATAACATACCATTATGCTATTGCTCTGGCCCTCTTAAGTATTTTTAAAAAAATGCTCATCATAGCTGGAAACAGCAGGTAGGGCACTTGACTTGCACATGGCTGTCGCGGGTTCAGTTCCCAGCACTCCATATAGTTAGTTCCCCGAGCACCACTGAGTGATCCCTGAGCACAAGACCAGCAGTAAGCATTGAGCACATCAGGATGTAGCCAAAACCACACAAAAAATAAAATATTCATCATACCAAAAAGTCACCTTGAATTAGAAAAGATGATCAATAGACATCAACACAGTGATGACACAGGTATTAGATTATTGATAAAGATGTTAAAATGCTCCAAAGGACATTTACATAAACACCTGAGGTGCATGAGGTAAATATAAAAACTCAGCAGAGAATAAGAATGTAGATATTAGAGAAAGATAAATGTTTAAATTTAAGAAAGACAACAACTAAGACTTAAGAGAAGTTAAGTGGATTAACTAAAAATCTGGTCAGAGAGAACATGAGGATGATCAGTGAACAAACAACAACAACAATAACAAAAAGAACAAAAGAACTTCCTGACTTGCGTATAAGAAAGACTGGGGGAAAAAAATGAGCAGAGCTCTCAAGCCTTTGGAACTGTAATAAAGGACTGAACATTTGTCACTAAAGACAGGAATTTGGAAAAATAAGAGCTTAAATTTGACCAAACCTGACAAAAGACATGCCTCCAAGATTTAAGAAGCTGAGTGAATTCCAAATAGAGAAAATAAATCTAAAGAAATCCAAGCCAAGACATATCACATCAAACTTCTGAAAACTAACAACAAAAAAATCCTAAAAGCAGGGAGATAAAAATACTTGTTTCACCTAATGGGGGAAAATATTTCAAAAGGCAGAGCATTTCTCATCAGAAACCATGAAGGCCAGAGAAACAAGACATCTTTCTTCGTGTGTTAAAAGAACTATCAACTCAGAATTCCATATTCGATGGAAATATCTTTCAAGAATGACAGCAAGAAGGCCTGGGAATATGATTCAGTGGTGCAGCACCTGTCTCAAGAGCAGGAAGTCATAAACTGGGTCCCATTATCACCTAGTGTCATCCTGGTAATATTCTTTTGGTTTTCTGTTTGGGTCACATATCCAGTGGCACTCAGTGGCTACTCCTGGCACTGTGCTCAGAAATCACTCCTGGCAGGCTCTGGGGACCATATGGGTTGCTGGGGATTGAACTGGGTCAGCCATGTGCAAAGCAAATGCCTTACCCACTGTGCTATCATTTCAGTAGCATCCCCAGTAGCATTTTTAAAAACTATTTTAATTGAGTCACTGTGAGATACATAGTTAAAAAGTTGTTGATGGTTGAGTTTTAATCATCAATGTTCCAAAATCCCTTTACCCACTGTTCCCACCATCAATGTTCTCAGTCTTCCCCCTACGCTTTCGTCTCAGGATGCCTCTGGGAATTCATTCATTCTCATTCTCATTTTCATTCTCTCAGTCTCTCTCTCTCTCCTCTCTCCCCACCCTCTCCCTCCCTTCTTTTTTCCTTCTCTCTCTCTCTCTCTCTCTCTCTCTCTCTCTCTCTCTCTCTCTCTCTTTCCTCTTACTTCCCTTTCTGGCACCATAGTTTGCAATACTGTTACTGAAAGGGTATCATGTACATTGCTTTTCTTTTTTTGTGTGATCCTTAGTACCACAACCAAGTATGCAACCCCTGCTGAGCACCACAACCTAGCATGTCACACTGGAACATCACATTGATGACAACAACAATAACAACAACAAAAAGGAAAGATAAAAAACAATAAAAAAAATAAAAACAGTCTTAAATGAAGAAAAATTTCCCTTAAAATGCCATAAACAAGAACCTTTGTCTTTACTTTTTATTATTTTTTCACTTCTCCCTCTCCTTTGAAGAACAAGAGGGCTATAGCAATAGCACAGGGGTAGGTATTTGGCTTGCATGTGGATGACCCAGGACAGACCCAGGTTTGATCCTTGTCATCCCATATGGTCTACTGAGCATGCTAGGAGCGATTTCTGAGCGTAGAGCCAGGAGTAACCCCTGAGTGCTGCCAGGTGTGAACCTCCCCCCAATTATTTTATCCCACTGTGGATTTAGGAGTGATTCCTTTAGACATATTTACATTTTAAATAGAGGCTCTTCAAGACACTGAAAAGCCATTAAGATCTGAAAAGTGGGGACTGAGCAATAGCACAGTAGGGAGGGGCATATACCAATTTGCCTTGCATGTAGGATGACCTGGATCTGATCCCCAGCATCTTCTTTGGTCCTCTGAGCACAGAGCCAAGTAATCCCTGGGTGCTGCAATGTGACCCAAAAACCAATAAAAGAAAAAAAAAAAAAAAAAGGATTTGCAAAGGTCTATCTGACCTGTTCCTAGCGGGGTAGTGTGTGGGGAAAACAATCTTTGTCTCGGGCTCTCTCAATTTCCTGCAAATCTTGCTACAGAGATCACGGTCTATGCTGTCCAGTATAAACTCCATCCTGGGTAGCAGAATTTTAAGTGAGGAAATTTTAAGAGAAGCAGCATAGTAAAGAGAAGTTCATGCAAAATCAGTGTTGGGACACCTAGGTTTCACCTGGGGTCAGTCGCATGCTTGTGTGGCCTCAGAAGACTCATGAGTCTGAACTTTCTTAATGTTATCCAGTGTGATGACAGCAGAAGTTAAAAGGCCTTAACGACAACTTTTTATCAGGTCAAACTTCACCTCACCCCCTTCAACCTTATCTAGTTCTAATACAATGTGATTTACAAGGATACAATGTTATGGTACAATTTATCTTTTAAAATTCATCCTTTATCTTTTTAAGATTCATTTTAAAATTCTTCTTTTAAAATTTTTTAATTCACTCTGAATTTTTAGATCTTTAAAAAATTTATTTTGAGTTTTACAACTTTCAAATTCATGTTAAAACTCACCTTTTACTTTAAAAATTCATTTTCATTGGGGTACTTATTTTTACTAAAAGGCATAAAGCACTATTCAAATGATTACCCCTAGATACGTTTCACAAAACAGTCAGTCACTCTTAATCCAAATGACAATGGCAGAGAAAGAATAAATATTCCTCATACTAGTGAGTCAAGAAGATGAAAATGTAGAAGTTGCATAATGTCTCCTTTTTAAAGTTTTCTGTGTCCGTGATGGGCAGAAGACTGACAACAAGTTAAAGTTTAAGTACAATACAAGTGAAACAAATTCCCTAATGGAATTAAATAATGACATTTAGTTTTCAAGAAAAATACAGCAGTTGAGCTCCCATACAAAAGCAACAGCAACATACACAACAACAAGGACAAAGACAAGACATTATGCCAGACACTATCTTCACTAACCTTGGCATTACCAACATGTTCAGACTCCAGAAAACACTTCCTCCTACCGTAAAGCAAATTTTCCCTTCATGTTTTTGATACATTTTGATACTACTAAAAATTATTTGTGGGCTGAAGTGACAGCATAGAGGGCAGGGTGTTTGCTTTATAACCAACTGACCTGGATTCTATCCCTGGACAGAGAGAGAGAGCTTGGGGAGAGGGGGAGAACCTGCTAGGGGGAAGAGCGATAGAGATAGAGACAGAAAACTTGAGCGGAGAGAGAGAACTTGTGTGTGGGAGGGGAGAGAACATTCAGAGAGAGAGAGAGAGGCTTCCTCCCCACAGACCAGACAGAGAAATGTCACTGTGACCAAGGCTCCGGCTCCCAGAAGTATCCCAGCTTGGAAAGCAGCTGTTGGATGACATGGCCTTGAATAAGACATGCTTGGCAGGCAGGCTTGAGGGCTATTTTCCCTCTCATCACTGTCTTCTTCAGATAGTTTTACCTTCAAGAATTTGATCAGCTGCTTTAAATCCCTCATCAATATTCCCATATTCAAGCTTCTTTTCTTCATCAAAGAAGGAATTGTGTTGAATGGCTTCCTAGGAAGAGAGCAGACTCATGAGATCCAGAGGGAGAGACCCAGGAACCCAGTATAGCTCCTGAGTTTGCAGGATTTCTCCTCATGTCTGGAATCCCACACATGGAATGACACTGAGTTGAACTAAAAATAAGTTAAGTTTGGGGTTATATCAATAGCAAAGTGGGTAGGGCATTTTCCTTGCACATGACAGACCTGGAATTGATCTCCGGCATCCCATATGGTCCCCCAAACCTACCAGAAGCAATTTTTGAGCACAAAGGCAGGAGTAACCTTTCAGGGTGTGACCTGAAAACCGAAAACCAAAAGAAGGGCCAGAAAGATAGTATTGTGGGTAGAGCATTTGCCTCGCACACAGTCAACCCAGGTTCGAACTCCAACCACCAGGGGTAATTCCTGAGTGCAGTGTCAGGAGTAACCCTCTGAGAACAATGAGGGTGTGTCCCCCAGAGAAAAATTAAAGAGGCTTCAGAGAGACTCTCCCACCTCCAGAACAAATGTGCCTGCTGAGTAAAAAGAACTAAAACATGACTGAGGGAAACGTCTCTGACAATGGGCTGGTCCCAGGATGGAACAAATATGAATGTAGAGAATTTATTCCATTGGTTCATTTTATGCACCAGAGCTGTTCTCCACTCACTGGCTGTCTGACTAGGACCTGGCCCTCTTTGGAGTCTTTAATGTAAAAAGATCCTAACTGTGAAAGATTTTTAATCCACTGTGGTAAAAATAAAAATAAAAATTTCTCAAAAAAATGTATGTAACTCAAGGTATATATATGCAACACAGCTTACAGTTATTTCAAGTATATATATATATATATATATATATATATATATATATATATATATATATATATATATATATATAAATTTAAAAAATGGAAAAAAGATCCTAATTGCACATGTAGATTTGGGATGGGGGTGGGGTTCTGGTGAGGAGACTGAAAATAAGTAAAAGTGTATAATCAGTGCTCAGCAAGTTTGTTTGTTGTGTTAAACCCAGTGGTACTCAGGGGTTACTTCCTGGCTTTTGTGCTCAGAAATTAACTCTGACAGGCTCAGAGGACCAAACTGGATACCAGGGATCGCACCCAGATTGGCCTTGTGCAAGGCAAATGCCCTCTCCTCTGTGATACTACTACAGCCCTCAGCAAGTTTTCAATAATGATACTTTGGTGATAAGGATCCCAGAGATCCGCCCCTACCACTGAGATCCCATCACAGGAGCCAGGTAGAGAGCTCAGGTGCTAAGGAACTTGCTTCACATGTTTGATTTCACTTTGATTTCTGGTACCACATGGTTCCACATGCATCACTATTTGAGGTCCTGGAGGCCTCCAAGCAGCACAAAAGACAGGTCAGATAATAATACCTGGTCCTGAGTGGCTTAAGCAGCAACCAATCCTCAGTACCTGGCATAGATTCACCAAGCATGTTGGCTGAGAACCACTGAGCAGGCTCTGTTCTCCAGAGAAAACAAACAACAGGTTCCATTGCAAACTGCTCAGGGTACCATAAATCTACACATTGGTGTCCCTGGGTACCTGTGAAGTGGGGAAAGGGCAGGTGCACATAATCACTGCTGAGGACAGTGTCTTCAAGTCATAGTTATCAAGTGGCTGATTTCCTCCTTATCTCTAGGAATTTATCTCTCTGAGATCCCTCTTGTCGAGGAGCCAAAGTGATGTACCAGGTCCTAGGAGCGTTATCTACTACAGATTAGTGTTCACGCCTGAGAGTTTAGCCAGCCAAGAGTCAGAAGTTCTCTTAATTCTGCTTTCTCTAGGCATTAGTAGGTGTCTGCCTACCAAAACAATTTAAAGGATTTATCAGGGGCTGGCATTATTATCCATTAAGAAATACTGCCACGGAGGGGCTGGAGTGATAGCACAGCAGAGAGGACATTTGCCTTGTATGTGGTTGACCTAAATCCAATCCTTGGCAACCGTATGGCCAGGAGTAATTCCAAGCAGAGCCAAGAAAAAACCCTGAGTACTACCAGGGGTGACCCCCTAAAATCACCACAGCAGACAGCAGCCATGAGCACAGTCAGGTGAGGCCCTCATACAAACAAAAACTAAAAAGTTTTGGGCCAGAGTGATAGCACAGTGGGTAGGAAGTTTGCCTTGCATGCTGCCGGCACAGGTTCGATCCCTGGAATCCGTATGGTACTCCAAGCCTGCCAGGAGTAATTTCTGAGCACAGAGCCAGGAGTAACCCAAGTGTTGCCAGAAGTGCCCACCCCCAAACAAAATAAAATAAAACAAAAACTACAATGGAGCCTAGGTTCTTTAAAGAGTTTGCTGATTGCTTCTATTATTGATTAGCTATATAACTTTGATCTATGCCACATTTTACTACTCTCATCAGAATGAGAACAGTAGGAGTTTTTTTTATAACTATATTGGGTTTCTGGGAGCACTAAATTAATGTGTGAAAATTGTTGGAACTACATAACCATTAAGCAAACTGTGTGTGGAGATCAGTGGTGGTCAGGTGCATGTCTTCCACCATTGACAACTGAGAGCCAATTTTGGTCAGGAGCAGACTTTGCTCACCCTGGCCACCAGACCAGTTCTTTTAGCTAGAGCTCTGATACTTTTCTCCATATCAAATATCAAAATCTCTAAAAATCCAAAGATAGGATAGGGATGAACAGAGATTTTACATGAATTAAGGTGCTTGATTTGCAACCTGCCAATCATCCTTCAATTCCTGGAACCACAATGTCCATGAGCATCATTGGGAAAACTCACTGGGAAATCTCCCCACCCGGCACATGTAGATGCAGCCTGCAGCTTCCCAAGCACCACCACGAGGTGGGAGCAACTCTCTAATAAATGAATAAATATATAATGACAGAAATACATTTTCTTTTTTAAAAATCTTATTTAAATTAATAACATATTTCCTATGGGAATCAACTCATATGATTTTCTTATTAATCTAATATTCTAATATTCCTGGTTAATATCAAGTTTGATAAATTCTATTTTTAAAAGTTTGCTCTTTTTCAGTTTTCTTGGTACTTTGAGTAACTTTGAATCAATTTCCTTAATATTCCTCAGTCTGGAAAGTGATTAAAAAATGAAAACAAATAAAAAAGTCCAGAAATGTGCAGGGAGTTGGGCTTATTCTTGGCTATAAACTTTAATTAAATCCACTCAGATTCAGTTGATTGAGCTTGGAGAGCTAAACCTCTGCTAGAAATATGAGGTTTCTCTATTCCACAGTTTGAAAATATGACATTTGATTCTGGGGTTCTCTGGCAGACAATTAGGCATGTGGTGCCAGAGTTAGGGAGGTCAGAGAGAGTGAACTCTCTATTTGTTTATTCAAAATTTTACTTGACTGGAAAGGGGAGGGAGAGAAGGGTAGTTCTTATGACACTGGTATTAGACAAAGGATTACAAAGAAAGTTTGGATGATGCATTATGTGAACAATTTCTCATTAAGAACTAATTCTATGGCACAAACAAAATGTTGGGGAGGAAATATGTAAAGAAGCATAGCAGGAAGCCCAAAAATGAAAAGAGTCTGAGGAAGGAACAGAATTTTGAACCTGAAACTGGTCAGAAAATTTTGCATGACTTATTCAGACCGGGATTTCAACTAAACTATGTTTTTATCTTCTTGGCATGATTTAATTTGGAAACACTGAGAACACTATTCAAAAACAGACATTGTGTTCCAAGGCAAGAAGGACCACTCCTCTTGGCCATTTCCTTGTTTTTCACCTCAGTGGGTATAGTCACATGTTTTATTGTGAAATAACATCCGATCTCCAGAGTACAGGGAATCAGCACATACTTCTTTGAATCAATTCATATTTCCTTCCAAGAGTGCCTTTTTTATTATAATAAGGAAAGCTATGCAGGAGAAAGCCTTGTCTCAGGGAGATGAGTCTTATAGCCTTATACATTTTAAACCCCTAAATATAGTTCTCCCTTGTTTCAGTTGCTAAAATACTTGTAGGAATCAGAGATTCTGTTTCTCATACTCATGTTCATGAAAACATCCCAAAATGAGATCATGGTATTTGCTTCAAAGGGGAAGTATTGGTTGTTCTCAATGAAGGAGGTGGGGAAGGTGAATGCAGAGCTTTAGGCCAAGTCCCTACTCTAGGACATTCCTCGTTGCCTTTCCTGCACCCCTCAACTGACCCTTCCAAATGGATGCAGTTTCTGTTTTGGGTCTTGCCCACTCCCATGCTGGCCCATGAACATCAAAGAAATCTGCATCCCCAGTTCCTCCATCTCTCCATTAATCAAAGGGGGTTATTTGTCCTAAGTGGCTTGTCCCTAGGTCTTGCACTTGCACCAGTAGGGACAGCAGAGCTCTGTCACACTCCTGGATCCTAAATCAGAGGCTCCAGCTATCTTCCTGTACCCACAGAGGACAACACATGTGTTGTGGCTACAGAGAAAAGAGGCAAGCAACTTCTTACAAACATGAATATAGTTTAGGCCCAATCAAGTCTTGTACTTTGAAAGCTCCCAGGAGTTCCATGTTCCTTCCTATTGTAGCCAAACACATTTCACCCAAGGCATCCCTGAAATCAGCTCTGATGGCACCTGTCTGGAGTGTATTACCTCAATGGTTAGGATCAAGGGCTGCAAATCCTCATAGATAATCTTCACTTCCTTGGCAGCTCGCTTGGCCTGAACTTCAGAATTGGCAATAACAGCACAGACAAGCTGTCCCACGCATGAAACCTATGACACAGAAACACACATGTTTCCAAGGATGGTATTCTTCCTACCTTTTCTCCTCCCTCTGACTCAGCAGGGATCTCATGTTAAGAGATATTAACTTAGTTCTCATTTAGTTCTCTTAACGTAGATCTCAGTTAATTGCAGAGTGATAGCCTGGTAGTAGGGTGTGCTTGCACACAGCTGACCCAGGTTCAATACCTGGCATCCCATATGGTCATCTGAGCCTGCAAGGAGTGACTCCTGAGCACAGAGCACCCCTGAGCACCACTGGGTATGGTCCCCAAACAAAACAAAACAAAAACAATAAAGAGATCCCTTCGCTTGGGACAGAGCAACAGCACAGTGGATAGGGTGTTTGCCTTGCAAGAGGCTGACCAGGATTTGATCCCCAGTGTCCCATAAGATCCATTGAATCCACTAGGAGTGATTCTAAAGTCCAGAACTAAGAGTAATGCTTGATGTAGTCACAAAGCAAAACAAAACAAAAGAAGAAATCTCTTCACACAAGTCTATACCATAGTAGGTGTGTTTGCAGGTCAGGCACATGCAAGACAAATGCCCTACCTGCTATACTGTCACTCTGGCCTCTCTTGTCTGCTTCTCCCTACTCCTACCAACAGTCTGTCAGAGCCTGAGCCTGAGAGTAAGATGGGTTTGGGGGATACTAAGATTCCCATGTGCTCAGGTTGTTGGCACCTGAATTCACCTTTTTTGTGTACCAAACGTGTGGTGAAAAAATCAGACCCCAGCATACTGTCTGGGAATAAAAATAAATGAGTTCTGAGTAAATTCACAGAGGAAGGGAGAACTCCAGAATTAAAAGAAAAGGAAGAGAAACACTTGGACTTCGGTCACACTGATTAGACTGTAGCAAGCAATGGTTTTCATTATTCTTTCTCTCCTTGTTTATCTTTCATGCTTGTTAACTAATGGCCCACTGCTTTACAATTAAAAAATATAAAACACCAAAGTACCTTTTCTTATAACTACTCTATTTCTTGACTTATGTGGAAAATGAATGCATTATTGAATTCAGTTTTGGAGTATGGCATTTTATGACAAGAATTCAAAGAATATTAGAATCCTTTATGATGTACCAAGTGTGATGTTATTGTTAACTATGATTGTATGTCTTTCATTCACTGAAACATAATTTTCCAAATAAGAAAAAAAATAGTACCTCATTTGACTCCAGGAGCTTCTCAGGTTGCATTAAAAAACAGAAGCTATTTACTCCCTGAAGATGTTCCTCGGTCACTATGTCCACCACACCGGGCAAGCTGAGGGCTCTTGACACATCAATGGACCTAGACAGAACATAGAGAATAGCCAGCCAGCCCACAGATCAGGAGACCACACTTCACTGGGGAGCAAGAGGGAAGAGAAGTAAGAAATGGCCAAGAAACCTTCAAGGGTTCTGATCTAGGCAGCTGGGGAAAAAAACCCTGAGACAATGAACATACTTAAGGGAGGGACAAACTGTCATCATTCCTTATTTTTCCATCCAATTTAACCTCCAATATGAATGAGATATTGGAAACCAACTTCATACTTCCTCCTTTACTATTCACTAATGGGACTTAAGAGGGAAAAAGCCACCATTATTGTCTACTGGGTAAGCATGTTAGTATCACATACACAATCTTAGCATGAGCTCTTGAACTGGTTACAAAAGTCAAGAACAGTTCCTGGTCCACTGCAGGCATGTCGTCACAGTAGATGGCCTCGCCTGTGGCGTGCTTGATTGCAGAGAGATGCATGAGAGGATGGCCAACCGAGTCTTGAGGAAGCTGCTTTGTGTCTACATCCTGTGGAGTCAAACCTCTTTGAGCATCTTCATTATCATACCCTGCACATCTATCTCTCAAGTTAAATCTAAATGCTCGGACAGGTAAAGAAAGCAGAGAATTGCAGGCACAGAAAATGTGTTCATCACTGGCATAGTCTAAGAAAGGGGTCTATATCATTTACATACAACCTAGGACACTTTTGGAAATGTTTTCCTATTTCAAAGCTGATCTGAGGAAAAAGAACTGTGAAGCTCTTGGTAAATTGAATTAAGGGGGAAGAGCCTAGCACTGCACTAGTCAATTGACTTGTTTTCTTTGCTTGAAGATGCTTTGCTTTTTTTTCTTATGGAGCATTTAGATTTAACTTAATAAATACCAGAAATGTAGGGTAGCCCTTGAGTTCTTACTGGGACTTTACATAAAATTATTCATAAACAGAGTCTTCCAATGCCCTCTATTGCTCATAAAACTTGAGAGGAGAGGGCCTCACTCAGTGTCAATCTGCTCGAGAGAGTCAGAATCAAGATCTTTCTTCTGAACTCTTATCACAGATGTTCCAGGCTGTAGATAGGGTTGAAACAGTGACAGGGAACAGAAAAGTAACATATATAACTTAAAAGATGTTCAGCACTGTAAAACTGGTTATTTGGGAAAATGACAAAACTATTATTTTCATTCCATAAATAAATGTGTCAAATTCTCTAAACTTACCAAAAATATATTGTTTGTTGTAAACACATGCTGATTAGTATTTTCTATTTTAATGTCCATATTTATTTTATTTTCATGGAGATTTCAGTTGTGTAATTAAGATAATCCACTAAGCTTTGAATGTACATGCTTACTTAATAAATGAGAAAGATGAAAATCATCAAGAAAAATAATATAGATCTTATACCATTAAAGAGGCTATGAATATAGGGGAAGGTAGTAAATGAGAAATTTCCATATTTCAGATTCCGGCGTAAGAGCTGGGACCTGAATCAACTCCAATGCACTCAAGTTCAGTGGTAAAGTTAACTGCTCTGTTTCAGAACCAAGTGCTCTTAGAAGATTTATTCTTTAGAAATTATATTTTTTCTTTTAGATGGTGGAACCAGAGAGATAGCATGGAAGTAGGGTGTTTGCCTTGCATGCAGAAGGACGGTGGTTTGAAACCCAGCATCCCATATGGTCCCCCGAGCCTGCCAGGAGTGATTTCTGAGTGCAGATCCAGGAGTAACCCCTGAGCGCTGTTGGGTGTGGGTGTGACATCTCCCCCCCAAAAAAGAAAGAAACTGAGATGGTAGGCTGGAATAAAAATATAGAGTGTAGGGTGTTTGCCTTGCATATGGCCGACCCAGGTTCAATTTCCCAGCCTGCCAGGAGTGATTTCTGAAGGCTGCAAGGTGTGGTAAAACAAACAAACAAAAAGAAATTGAGATGGTAACAAAAGAAAATTCAAGTGCTCTCTCACATATGGAATATGTACTGTTGGGATTTTCAACTTTAGTGAAAAATCACTGACACATTTTAATTTTAATCCTAATTGGTTTTTCTCCATCTCAAAGAGCAAAATTCCAACTAATTCATAGGCGTGAGCACTAAAGAAACACACTTTTTTTTTTTTTGCCACACCCAGCTGCACTCAGGGGTTATTCCTGGCTCTGTGCTCAGAAATATATCCTCCTGGCAGGTTCAAGGGACCATATAGAATTCTGGGATCAAACCCAGGTCACCTGCATGCAATGAAAACACCCTATCCACTGTGCTATCACCTCAGACCCTAAAGAAACACTTTTTTTGTTTTAGATTTTTTGGGTTTTTTTAGCCACACCCAGTGGTGCTCAGGGGTTATTTCTAGCTATATGCTCAGAAATTGCTCCTGGTTTGGGGGACCATCTGGGATACCTGGGAATCGGACCTTGGTTTGTCCTAGGCTAGTGCTGGCAAGACAGATGCCTTACCGTTCCGCATCACCTCTTCGGCCCCTGAAGAACTACTTTTATATGCACCTGTTAAGACTCTATAATACTTTTAAGTATAAGTGATGAAACACAGCATAATACTGAAAAAAAAATCCTTTAAAATTTGCTCTGAGACCAGCCAAAACAATAAAAAAAATACTTTAAGTACGTTTTGGTCTGTTCTATAAAAAAACATGAAACTGATTATTTTAGTTAAAGATGAAACTTTTATTTGGCAGTCAGTTGTGATAAATCTACTGTGAAAGAGGTTATATTTGGTTGCCAGATTTACTTGTTTTGTAAAGATATGGAGAAATACTGTTTTTTTTTTTCCAAAACGGATGAAATCTGAAAATTGTGCCAAATCACTTTCAAAACAAATAAGTGATTTGGGATAAAAATGCTCTCTGTGTTGATATTGCTGCAGTGGGGTGGGGATGGGGGTGTGTAAAACTGCAAGGAACAAAAAATAAAGCAAGCTCATCCAAGTGAGATGTACACTAATTTCCAAACTTCTCTTATAACTACACTAACAAGCTCCTTTTCAGATGGTCAACCATGTGAAGATGACCACTTTCCTGAGGGCGATTTGATACTCAGTAATCTGTCGTTGCTGCTGTGTCTTTCTTGAGTTTCTTCCTTTGATATAACAGTATTTGTGTATTTAAAGCTGCAGTTTGCAGCTTCTGTACTTTGCAGCTGTTCTTAACTCTATAAACAATCACTTTCAATGGAGTTGGCATATTTGCATTTCTGAACATGTTAGACACCAAGTATAGACATTACTATAGGGTCAGAGAGAGAGAATACAGTGGGTAGGGCATTTGCCTAGCACATGATTCGCCCAGGTTTAATCCCCCACATAATATATCGGTTCCCTGAGCCTTCTGAGCAGAGTACAAGGAGTAACCCTTGAGTGCTGCTGAATATGGCCCAAAATCCACTCCCCCAAATACACCAATGATCCATCAGGGTTAATTTCATTTTGATGTTTTGCATATTTTTCTATCCATATCTAATACATAAACTATTATATAATGAAAATAACTAATGTTTTTTTTTTTTCAAATCTCTTCTTGAATAAAACTTCTTGAACTAAACTTTAAGGTAAAGAATCTGGATCATAATTGAAAGGGGAAAATATTACAACCAGTTTACTAATAGAAGAGTATTAGGTGATAATTTTATGATGTTGTGGTAAAAAATTCCATTTGAAAGTTATGTGGAACTTTCTAGTAGAAAAACTCAAAATTTTTGTTTGCTCAATTCTAAAATTGAACTCGAAGAAAACTCACTTGGAGAATAGGAGCTAGCAGAGCAAATGTAAACAAAATGAGTCAGCAGCTCTTTGAAAAAGCAGGAAAGCCACCAAATCTGTGTTTTATGCTTCTCTGAAAATGACCTGGAAGCAATTTATGACCTCTGATCCTGACACAGAAACAGGGCTTTGTGTTGACATCCACTGGAAGTGGAAATCATGCAGGAAACTTGAGTTCTCCCTCATTTATTGGTGCTGAAAAGCCACAGAACAAAACACACATCTTTCAAAGAAACCAAAGGAAACTGCAAGTAACCGGAAGGGACACTCAGCTCTATAATGATTGAGAATTGGGGCTGGAGTAATAGCATGGGGGTAGGACTTTTGCCATGCTGACCTGGGTTCCATCCCCAGCATTCCATCTGCTCCTCCACCGCCTAGCCTGCCAAGAGTAATTTCTGAGCACAGAGCCAGGAGTAACCCCTGGGCACTGCTGGAAGTAGCCAAAAAAAGCAAAAAAAAAAGTATCGAAAATCAAGATGGAATTAATGGAATGTACAGAAAAGGAGTAGAAACAGCCTACAACCTTCAAATAAAAAATAAACAAACAATGAACAACAATAATTACCTGAAATTTCACTGAACTCCAGTGATGTCTGGAATGAAGAGCTTCTAAAGCACTCTTGTAATTCTCTGCAAGGACAGGACAATGTGCAGAATCCTGGGAAGGAGAACCATTGTAAATATCTCAAAGGTTCTGGAATGGTCTTAGAAGGGAGACTAGTGTGTATCCCAACAGAGGTCTCTCCCCTGAAGTCTCACGTGTATGTAGGACTCACCTAATGCAGAACCCTAAAAGTACAAGCAGCTCCCTGATGTATAGGATTTGTTCTTGGAAAACTCATCCACACCACCACTTACAGGGAAGAGCTAAACAAACAGAAGATCTGACTGCTAATATCTATCTTGCCTGGTTCTTCCAAAGCTTTCCTACATAGTCTGAGGACTTATAAACCATCAAATCAGGGGATTTACGTGAAGTAAATAAAGTGGAAAAGGAGCAAATGCTTAAACCAGAGAAAAACACTTTATAAGGAAAGAGCCCCAGACTGCTCCATGGTACTGGGCCAACCCTGAAAAAACAAAAATCCAACGCTGAACCCCTACCACAAACCCCAGGATGAATAATGTGGGGTTGAGGAATGAACACCTCTAAGGGCTGAACAAATGGGTTCATGTTCCTTTAAAAAATGCACATGTAGCTTTTTGTTCAAATTTTTTAATAGAAAATATAAGCTAACAAGGGCTGTTGTCTTTCATAGCTGAAATATTTTGAATGAAGGTGAAAGTATAGTCTATATGGTAAAACTTTTGAATTATATCTACTGATTTACCCAAAATGCCACCATCATATTAGCTATTAACTGAAGAATTCTACAATATATATATATATATATATATATATTATATATAATATATATAATATTATATATTATAATATATAATATTATAATATATAATATATAATATTATAATAATATATATAAGTTATATATTATTATAATATATAATATATAATATTATAATAATATATATATATAAGTTAAAGGCTTCTATTCTGAAAGTTTCAATAGAAGCCTCTGTTCTTAGTCATTTCATGTATTCTGAGTAGATGCCCTCGGATGTAAGGATGTAAGAGAATTTTGTGTTGCTTATTTAAAAAAAAAACACACTAATTTTTATGTCCCATGAGGAATGTGTTTGGCCTGTAAGTCTAGTTTGGTCAGTTGGTTGCTATTAATAAAATCCAAGTGGTTAAGTTTTCTTTGGAACTAACTAATTTAGTCTGAGAAATTTTGTAGTTGTATCATATCAAGTCAATAATCTTTAAACACTAATCTTTTGTCTTAAGATTCTATTACTATGATTTCTAACAATATTTATTGTTATTATCAGAGGTTTCTTTAAATACTTTTTCTACCACAATGATCCATTTTTCACTAACCTTCTAAGAGTGACCACTACCATCATGAAAACAGAACAAAAATAACTTTGCCCAGAGCAGAATGACAAATGAATGAAGGCTAACCAAAAGAAGAAATACTTCACTAGGAAAATATATAGTCAAATAATTTACAAGTTTTCTGTGCATCATCATTCCCACAGGTTTCCAGATTTATTGGGCCTTTTAGCCCCATTCAGAAAAAAAAACAACTGTTTCCTTCTGGAAATATACCTTTCTTCTCTTTTGTTTGTTTTGGTTTGGTTTGGGGGCCATATCCGGCCACTCACAGGTTAGTCCTGACTCTGTGCTCAGAAATTGTTCCTAGCAGGCTCAGGGGACCATATGAGATGCCGGGTATCGAACCCATATGGGTCACATGCAAAGCAAATGCCCTACCTGCTGTGCTATCACTCTGGCCCCTAGAAATCTACCTTTCTTAAGCCAACAAGGAGAAAGTTTTTCCAATTATACCCAAAGCTACTACCAATGCTTTGATGATTCCAGCACCTCTTAATTGAAGGATAATATCACACTGATCTAGACAAATAGACAAAATAAATGAGAGATGGGAGACTAAGTCCTGCCCACTGTGCTCTACTTGCAGATGTTCTCTGACTTCACAGCCCACCAAGACACTGTGGTAGACCAGTAAACCCAAGAATTTCTAAACCAGGTTGCTTTTTCTGCTCTTTAGCTACAGTCCAGGGAGTTGTGACTTTCACATCTGGCATCTCTACAGATACCAATACCAGAGAAACTAGTTTGGAGTCAGATCCATTTACCATCTTCTTTAAAAGCTGTGACACTTCAAGGTAAAACTTGAAGAGGAAGCTGATGATAAGGGTCCTCTTGAACTCCACCTTCCCACCTGGAGCAGAGCCAGGAAGGGATACTTCCTCCAGAACCAGCTGGCATGCTGCCTCCAGCATTGCTTCATCCCAGACCCTATGGGAATCAAAAGAGAAGATTTGAAGCCTGATGGGCCTATTCCCTCACTGGCTCAGAAAATATACAAGGCAAATGTAACTGCTGAGTGCATGACCTAAGAGGCAACCTCAGCTCAAACCATTATACATCACCTGAGTAACCTCAGGCAGGGTTTTGAAACAAAAGATGACAACTCACAGTTGTTAGCCCCAAAGTAGAAGACCCCCAGCACCAGAGACATGGCATACAGTTTTTAACTACTTTCTATGCATAAATTCATTGAATCCATTCAATTACTCTGTGTGGTTGGAATAATGACACATGGTCAACAGGGAAATCCAGGCACTAGAAGGTCACGTAAGCTGACTTGGATCACATAATCAGCAGGGGTTGAGCTGAGATTTGGACCCAGATAGTCTGACTAAATCAGGTTTTTTACTGTTTCAGAACAGTAACAGATACCTGGTAAATGCTTAAGAAGTATGAGTATGCTGACAGGACCTCCCGGCTTGGCTCTGCCATGCCAAAGGCCTCTGTAACCAGGCATACGAAGGGGTGCGGGACATGGGTCACTCCAGCACCCCTCTACCTCCTTCCTCTGGTACTCCAGGGCTTTGCCTGGCCACATGGCTGGGCAAGCCAGCGAGGTGGGAATAGCAGCACAATAGGACTTACCAGGGTATTTTTCTTATTAAACCTGTCCATTGTGAAACATTATGTGGAACATTATGAGAAATATATGGATATCATTGTTTTTCATCTGCTTGTCATTATCTGAACGCCGTCCAGGCGCTCGTTTTATTCCTTTACTCCCTCACTCCCATCTCTTGTTATCCCACATTTAACCATTTTTCTGTACTAATGATTTTTGTTTTGGCCAAGGTGGATTACATATTTTTCACAGTAATTTTTTGGGTGGAGTCTGAAGCTTCAGTAGGCAACGCAACACGGCAAGGTTCCATGCTGTGGTGTAGGCTTCTTGGCCAAGATAAGGTGAAGATGCAGCCTCGGCTGCCCCCCACAGCTTTCTCTCTCCTTCCTCCCCGTCCCAAGGGTTATTCCTGGAAAACTGCTCAGGGTCCCAGCAAGAGGGTTCCGGTGAGGTGCAATTTAAAAGAGACCCCAGTCTTCCTTATTCCTGCAAGGGGCTGGGAAGGGACTGCTGAACTTTCAACTTCCAGCAATTAGGAAGCAAACGCCTCTCGGGGAGTCAGAAGCTTCAGCAGGCAACAAGGGGAGGACATGGCTCCATGCTCTCTTCGCTTGTCCAAATCACAGACCAAAGTGGTGTCTTGGAAACACCCCCCCTCCCTCTTGACTATTTTTAAAACATAAAAGGGTCACGTGTATCTCCTTTGTATATCTCAGATGTATTCCCTTAACATCTATAACTCTTTTCGAATATCCTCATATAGTGACAATTTTGCCTACTGGATTTGTTATTTGATTGTTTGATTTCCCCCCTTTGAAATCTGTTTTATAAGCAATACTGGTAGAAGAGTATCTCTGTATAGATTTCATGTATGTACCAAGTTACAGGGAATGTTGGACTTTATTCGTCGGCCCCCAGATGCACCAACAATATCTTGTGGCATTGCTTCTCTTTTGCATAGGCACTTTAAAATGGGAAAATAATACATATGCAAACAAGTTCTTATCTAATAGAGATGGAAACACAAATTTGGTAATGTAATTAGATCTTTTACCCTGAACATTAGCATAATGATTTGGCTCAGGCCTCAGAAGAATGGGCATCGCCCACACACACCTGAACAATGGATACCATCTATGGAAACAACCACAATTGTCTATAACATTACCAGAATCCAAGCCTCTACCAGGGAAGACCTACCACTGCTTTGGCATTGACTTACTCCAAAGAGTGCTCCCAACACCCAGACGACTCAGCAACAGTCTGCATGCAGGGCAGATCGCTCTGCATTGAATGGTATGCTGAAACTAGAAGATGCTCCACCTCAGCCTGACATCGATGAAAGAAATGCACAGAATCCAGAGTCTTTAAATATAAGAATCTGATACCAACAATAGCTAAAGTGTGAAAAAGTTTCACCGGGACCTCGAGAATAACTCGAGTTGTACGGACTGGTATGCTTGGAACCCAGAGTCGGTCTTATGCCAATAAACTTCTGGGGTAAGGCCTTTTTGTAATCAGGTCAAGGATTTTTTTTCCATTTTTCCCATTTTTCTGGACCTATGCAAACAATGGTGATTGCCACTATCACACCTTTACTATATTTTTTTACTCTTATCCTTAAAGGAAAAAAAAATACAGCTTACTGAACTTAAAAACAAATAACTGTAGTAGAATGCCTGTCTCGAATACAGGCAGGGGATGGGAAGGGGAGAGGGGGTAATGTTACACTGGTGAGGGGGGGTGTTCTGGTTATGACTGTAACCCAAATATGATCATTTTACTTAAATAAAAAATATATTTAAAAAAAAGAAAAAAATAACTATGAGTATTGCCTATAGAAATAGAAAACTGCTTGTCATACAAGCAAATCCATTTATCACTTAATTATGAAGCAAACTTCTATCATCTATTTTTTATCCTGGTAAATTATCCCATCACAAGAATGTGAATTTACTCATTTTGCTTGTTGAGTCAATGTACTTTTAAAGTTGGACTTTCTTACATGCTGGTTCTCTTTACACACACACAGTTCACTAGAATCAAGATGTGGAACACTTCATGACATCTTGCTGGAATTCTATGCCATTCAATAAAAAAGGGAGCTAGCATTTTTCTTTGTAGAACAACTTGTCACCACAAAGAAAGAGCTGCTTTGTTACTTGGAGTCTAAGGAGTTGAGGTTATCCATACCTTCCGATGAGTTTCTGGCAGGAATTCTTTGCACAGATGGTGGTTGGACCAACACCTCCGTAAGAGATGGCCATCTCTTTAATGATGCCATCCCCTTCTCCCATAAAGACTCTCATTCCTGCGTTGACTATTGCAAGAGCATTCTTTTGTCTCTGTGCTTGGCGGAAGGCTGACACAAATTCCCACTGGAGCAAAAGAGACACTGGTAAGAAACTACTGAGTGACAAATATGCCATAAGAAAATTTATGAATGATGCCTCTTTGGTTGCTTTCATATAGCTATGGACATAATCATTATTTTTTTATAATGAGTGCCAGAAGTGCTTGGGGATCATTTCTAGCTCTATGCTCAGGGGTTGCTCCTAGCAGCATTTAGGGAATCCTATGATGTTTGTTGAGAACCAAAACAGAGTCCCTGCATGCAAAAATTCTTCCAGCCCACTGATTTATCTCTATTTCTCCAACTCCAAATTATAATTTTATGTATACTTGCCCCAACAAACATCAAAACATGTTGAGATCTTTGAACCTGAGCAATAGAACAGTGGGTAAGGCATTTGCCTTGCACATGGCCGACTCGGGTTTGATCCCTGGCATCCTATATGGTCCTGCTGAGTCAGCCAGTAGTGATATCTAAGTGCAGAGCCAGAAATAACCCCTGAGTTCTGCTGGGTGTACTCCCAAAAAGAACTAAAACCAACAAAGAAACCCAACATATTGCGATCCTAATATCTGGAACCACACAGTGACTGCAATTGGAAATAAGGTTTTTATATTATTAAGATAAGATGAGATAATTAGGTTTATACTAATCCAACAGAATAGTATCCTCTTAGAAAGGGTCACTGTTGGGCCATAGTGATCGTACATCAGGTAGGTCATTTGCCTTGTATTGGACCAAACAGGGTTTGATCCTCAGTATCCCCGATGGTCCTCCAAGCCAGTCAGAAGTTGCCTCTGAGCACAGAGTCAAGAAAAGGATCTCAGGTCTGGAGAGATAGCATGGAGGTAGGGTGTTTGCCTTGCATGTAGAAGGTCGGTGGTTCAAATCCTGGCATCCCATATGATCCCCCGAGCCTGCCAGGAGTGATTTCTGAACATAGAGCCAGGAGTAACCCCTGAGCACTGCCAGGTGTGACCCAAAAACCAAAAAGAAAAAAAAAAGAATAAGCCCTTAGGCCAGAGCCAGGTGTGACACAGAAACAAAACAGGCACCAAGAAAAAAATGGGAGTTGGGGTGATGGTACAGTGGATAGAGTATTTGTCTTGCATGCAGCTGGCCCAGATTCTATCTTTGGCCACCCCATGCAGGGGTCTCAAACTCAATTTACCTGGGGGCAGGAAGCAAAATCGGGATGATCTTTAAGTGCAAAGTCAGTAGTAACCCTTGAACATTGGGGGTGTGTGACCCAAACAACTAAAACAAAACAAAACAAAACAAAAAAAGATTCCTCTAGGGCAGGGCCACAAAATGTTGTACAGAGGGCCGTTTGCGGCCCATGGGCCACGAGTTTGAGACCCCTGAAGGTCTCACAAGCACTGCTATGAGTAATTCCTGAGTGCAGAGCCAGGAGTAACCCCTGAGCATGTGAAAAAATAAATAAATAAATACATAAATAAAAGATCATTGATATGAACAGAAGGAAAATCACATGAAAGCACAAGAAGATTATCATCTACCTGCCAAAAAAGAGAAACATTAGAACAAAGCAACCCTTCTAACACCTTCACATTAGACTTTCAGCCTCTAAAATTGGAAGGAAATAAGTGTGTGTTTAGGATCCACAGACCACAGTTCTCCTCAGTGGCAATCTTAACAAAATGAGGCAGTCTGAATTATAATTCCCTTTCACAAGTGAGAAATCTAAGGTTTAGACTTAGAGTGACTGAGTGATTAGCTCAGTCACAATAAACCTTGAAACCAAGATTCAATCTTAATAGTTTTACTCTATAGCTTTTCTTTCCAAGACTTTCACTTGCACATGTATTTTTCTTACCCCCTTGCAAACCATAATAAAACAGAAAATATAGACATGTATTTTCAATCTCATTTAGGAAGACTTTATGGAGCAAAATTTTTTTCAATTGTTAAGACAATAAATTTTAAGATAGAAGTGCATTGGAATGAACATGTATGAGAGAAAAAAGTGTATGAGAGAGAGAAGTAGAGAGGGAGAATGAGACAGTATTTATGACAGAGATCAAGATCTCTGATTTCAAAAATGACAGAAGAACAGAGCATGAGTAAAAATAAAAACTATTCACAATGTCTACATTATATCTCCTAGAAAGATTCAAAATCAGGGCCAGAGAGATAGTACAGGGGTAGGGCATTTGCCTAACAGTCAACCCATGTTCGATGTCCAGCATCCCATATGATCCTCTGTGTCTGCCAGGAGTGATTTCTGCATGCAGATCTAGGAATAATCCCTGAGCACCACCAAGTGTGCCCCCCCAAAAAAAAAGACTCAATACCTTTTGAATCCACTCTAGGATAGGATAAACAATTTGAGGCTCACAGAAAAGATAAGAGAATTGAAGAAAGACATCAAGCCACTCCTACCTTCCTGGAGTAAGGGATGTTCACTGAGATTAAGATTTCTTCAGGTTTAAGATCTGTGCTGGGGCACTTTGCAAGAAATTGCTCATTAAAAGGTATCTGTCTTTCTCCTTCTGCAGAAAGAAATGACACGTGTCCTGAAATCTGTTCTGTCAGTTTTCAATAAAACAGTATATAACCTATAAAATGCAAGGAAGGATGACATAAAACACCCAAAGAAACAACTATTTGGGACAGAGGTGCTCTTCCTAGATTTAACTATCTTTATTCTGCAATGGGCTCTTTCTTACACCATTTCAGAATAGGTTGTTGTTGTGTTACTGATCCTACCCTAATCAATTATTATATCCCACCCTAGGGTGTGACCAGAATACCAAGTAAGGAATAATCCAATATACTATCACCAGGTCACAAAAACACACCCTAGGTCACACCCTAGAGTGAAGTACAATAAGTGATTAGGGTAGGATCAGTAACACAACAGTTGTATTTATTATTTTTTGTCTTCTGTGCTGGTCTATATTTAAAAATGACAAAGCAACACAAAATCAGGAATACAGTCATAACAATCCTCTTTCTGGACAGCACACCTTATTCTGAGCCTTATAAGTAGAGAATAATATCCTTTGTGATATTCTGCTTAAGTTATTTACAAACATTTGTTATTTATGGTAACTTACTAAGTACAGTAGTAGATGAATAAATTGCCTTTAATGGATCTTATACCAGTGAGGTGCCTGCCTTATTTTATATCATTTTTTTAGCACCTAAAGAATTCCTGGTCATTAATCAATATTTGAAGGAGGGAGGAGGAACTATTTAAATTTACAATAAAACAAGACTTTCAGTGAAAATTCATAAGCATTTATTATTTCTGCTCAATCACAACCCAATTATTTGATTGTTAGTTTTGTAAGCAATGTTAGTTAACTTCGTAAGTCTAAAATTAATGATTTCTCTAAAGATAATTCTGTGGTTTCAAAGGCTTTAATTTATTTATTTTATTTTTTGCGTTTTGGGCCACACCCAGTGATGCTCAGGGGTTACTCCTGGATATGCACTCAGAAATCGCTCCTGGCTTGGGGACCATATGGGAGGCCTGGGGATTGAATCGTGGTCCACCCTGGTTAGAGCATGCAAGGCGAACGCCCTACTGCTTGCACCACTGCTCCGGCCCCTCAAAGGCTTTAAAAGTAGTATTTAACAATGCAGGCAATAGAGCTAGGGCACATTTTTAAATATAAAAAGGGTAGTGATAGTTGGCTGGAGAGAAAGAACAGCAGCAGGGCATTTGCTTTGCAAGCGTCCAACGCAGGACCGGTGCTGGTTCAAATCCTGGCATCCCATATGGTCCCCCAAGCTTGCCAAGAGTGATTTTTGAGCACAGAGTCAGGAGTAACTCCTGAGCACCACCAGTTGTGGCCCAAAAACCAAAATGAAAAATAAGGGTGGGTAGTGATAGAAGACCAACTGGAACATCCTAATAATTACTGACCAGATTTGATTTGAATAATAGAAAATATTAAAAATTCTGAACTCAAATAAGTAAATATAGAACAGAGCTCATCTATGGCTAAGCAAGAAGTGGTTTCTGTCAATGACCGAGTCATTATCACAGCACAATATTAGGGTCATGACACTCGTATAGTACCTAAATAAAGTTTTCAACAAAGGAAACATTGTTCTTTCCACTAATTAGGTTACATCAGGAGACTAACCAATAACAAACATGACCTGAATGAAAAATAACTAGCATGAGGACTCAAAAATGAAAATGATGATGGTAATGGAGTATGTGAAATTAGACCAGACTGATAAACTTTCCAGAAAGGCACTGACGTCACTCTTGTAAGTTACTTTTTATAATGGAACTTTCTGCATCCCCAGAGAGACAAAGAGTAAGGAGATGAGGTTAAATCTTTTCCAAGAAGGGGCTGTTACTTACCTTTTGATGCTAAATTGAGGGTACAGTTGCCCACAGCCAGGAGGGGGTTCAGATCTGAATCAAGATGCCTGCTCACAATGTGGCCCCCTAAAGACTTTTTAAAAAGAATTCATAATTTTCGCTAGTTTTACTATTATTAAAAAAAACTCTGGTATAAAATTAGGATTAACCAAGGCCTTGGAAAAACATTCTTTATGTTAAACAGGATTAAAATGTCCCCCCAACTCTAACCAGAAAAGACATTTGTGCTCCTGTGTTTATTGCAGTATTATTCCCAATAGCCCAAATCTGGAAACAACTCTAGGATCTAAGAGTAGATGACTGGATGAAGAAATCACAGTATATACACACAATGGAATAATATTCGGCTATGAAACACCAAATCATGCAAATTACCACTATATGAATAAAACTGGAGGGAATCATGCTGAGTGGAAGGACAGAAGAGGGGATAAAAATGGACACAGAGTGAACAGTCTCATATGTGGCCTATAAAGAAGCAAATAACAAATGACCAAAAGTAATAGATTCAGGGCTGTATAGTAGAGTGGGTAGGGCAATTGTTTTGCAAACAGCCAACTCAGGTTTAATCTCCCAGCACTGTATATGATCCCCCATAGCCCATCAGGAGTGATACGTGAGCATAGAGTCAGAAGTAAGCCCTGGTGAACACCACTAGGTGTGACCTAATCCAAAATTCTATAGACCAGTTATTAATTTCACTATGTGTCAACATAGTAGTGAGAAGAGAGAGTTTTCGGCAGGGGAGGAAGGGTATGTGGGGATCTGGGAACATGATGGAAGGAAAGAAATACACCACTGGGGAAGGGGTGATGGGAGGTTGAATGCATGAAACTCACTAATAGTGTTGTAAAAACCTAAAGCACAGTGACTTAAAAAAACAGAATGACATGAAGATAACGATGGGAGGAAGCGAGGCAGTCCTGTGGAGGTATATACCAGAATTACTGTATGCATAAACCTTATCACTCATGTTGTTATAAATTACCATGGCTCAGATGCTTAAAAACGTTTTTTGCTATTATTTTTTCAGGGTCAGTGACACCAGGCACACACACCAGAGCCCCATACCAGCAGATACATACAGCCATGCTCCTGATCTGACACCCCGCCAGCGTCCCAAGTTGTTTCAAAAGGGCCCGGTGTATTTGCGTCTTCTCCTCTGGGAGCTTCAGGACTAGATCGGCCAGGATGTCTTTCACCTCAGCCAGGCTAAGTCCTGCACCTAATGTCAAACCTGCAATGAAATAAATAATATCAATAATGTGATGGGGTCCACTGCTGCTCTGGAAATTTCTTTAGGATGGACCAAGGTCATATCTTTATTTATGTTGGACACACACTCTCCGGCTTATTGGTAGTAACATTATGAGAGAAATGTTGGTTATAATGGTGGTACTAGGGTAGAGGTACGTTTTTGAATAATTTATCATATTTTAAGATATATAATAATATTTCTTATTATATAGGTTAAAAGTACATATATTTTGTTGTACTATATTGTACAGTAATATTTTACTCAATATTAATATTGAGATATTAATAGCCCAATTTTACAGATGAATAAATAGAAATTCATTTAAGTAACTTGACTGTCCTTACCTAAAACATGACATAGTGAGAATTAAACTCTACTTTTCCTCATGACTTTTCTTCTGTATGGGAATGGAAAAACCACTTGCTCTGCCTAATACTGAGTTTCTGGAAAGCAAAGACTGCTTTTCTGCTCATATTCTCTCAGTAATCAGCACAGGAAATTTTGTTAAGAAAAAGTTAAATTTCTCTGATACTGCAGGAAAAAAAACATTTTTGTCACTGGGGCCAGGAATGTGTGAGGAATAAAGAAGGAAGGAGTGAAAGAAAGAAGGGAGAAAGGGTGGGAGGGAGGGGGAAAGAAAGAAGAACAGAGATAAGGATGGAAGTTTGTTAGGAAGTAAGGATGGAAGTATGTTATGAAGGAAGAAAGGAAGGAAGGAGGGAAGGGAAGGGGAGGAAGGAAGGAGAGAGGGAAGGAAGGAAGGAAGGAAGGAAGGAAGGAAGGAAGGAAGGAAGGAAGGAAGGAAGGAAGGAAGGAAGGAAGGAAGGAAGGAAGGAAGGAAGGAAGGAAGGAAGGAAGGAAGGAAGGAGAAAAAAAGAAAGGGACAAAATGGAGGAAGAAAAGGAAAGAAGGAAGGAAGGAAAGGAATGAATTATTCAGAAAATTAAATGTCATTCTTTATAACTATAGAAATTTTTTCCCTGAACCTCTTCCAGAATATAATTTCACTTACTTACATATAAATAAGAGCATTTCTCTATTTATTTATTTATTTTTTGGTTTTTGGGCCACACCCGGCGGTGCTCAGGGGTTACTCCTGGCTGTCTGCTCAGAAATAGCTCCTGGCAGGCACGGGGGACCATATGGGATACCGGGATTTGAACCAACCACCTTTGGTCCTGGATCGGCTGCTTGCAATGCAAACGCCGCTGTGCTATCTCTCCGGGCCCATTTCTCTATTTATTAAAGTCAGGAACAATTCTTTTTCTGCTTATCTTCTGGTCAAAGAAAACAACTAATTAATATATTTTAGTTTTTTTTTTTTTTTCTCCTGGCTCTGAGCTCAGAGTTTGCTCCTCAGGCTTTGGGGGACCATATGAAATGCCGAGGAATGAACCTGGTCCATCCCAGGTTGGCAGCATGCAAGGCCACATCCTACTGCTGTACTATCATTCCGGCACCCTGATAAATATTTTTCAAATAAGAAAAGACTTTAAGAACTCACCATCGCTTGCATATTTCACAATGCTTAGTTGTTCCATCCTATCTGGAGAAATTATAACTGGGTGAAAGACTCCTTTAAATTTCATTTCAGGCCCTAAACAATTAGAAACAACGAAATAAGGGGACAAAATAATAATACAGTGGAGTAAGGCATTGAATGTGGCAGATCTGGGTTCAATCATCAGCATCCCATATGAGCACCACCAGGAATAATTCCTGAGGACAAAGCTAGGAGTTACCCCTGAACACTGCTAGGTGTGACCCCAAAACTAACAAAAAGTATGCAGTTAAACAAAATTTACAGTGGGTACAACAGAAAGTCCATGTAAGCTGTTATTTTAGGGATTCCACTTACTGAGACCCACAACAGGTCTCAAGCAATACAGAAAAACTTTAGTCTAAGTGATTAAAAGTGCAGCTTTAACTCTGATTTTCCTGAGAACATGTACTTTTGAGGTTAATTTTTGCAAAGTATTTTCGCTTATTTTCCTCATAAGAAATTCTTGGCATCAACATACCCACAGAGGTATTTCCCATGACAACAGGGGCCTGAGGATGCTTGGCTTTCGCTTCCAGAAGTTCCTTCAGAGTTACTGGGGAAATCCAGGTCATTCTATCACCAACAAAAATCCTAGTCTTTTGTAATTGTTTCTCAGCCATTATCTGTTGAAAAAGCAAAAGGAATTTAAGATCACATTCTGCAACATTTCTCCCTGTTTCTATTTGGTCTTTATAGGAACAGAATCAGGAATTAAGAATTTTTTTTGTGTTTTGGGGCCACATCTAGCAGTGCTCAGGGCTTAGCTCCTGGCTCGGCAGTCAGGGATCACTCCTGGTGATCAGGTGAACCATATGAGGTACTGTGGAATTGAACCCTGGTCAATCACATATAAGGCAAATGCCCATTTTTTTTCTGTCTCTCTAGAATCACAATCTCTTTCATTTTTATTTTTGTTTTTGCTTTAGTTTTTTATGGGCCACATCCGGTGATGCTCAGGGGTTACTCCTGGCTATGCACTCAGAAATTGCTCCTGGTTTGGGGAACCATATGTGAAGCTGGGGGAAGGAACCACGGTTCATCCTAGGTCAGCCGCCTGCAAGGCAAACACCCTACCACTGTACCACCGCTCTGACTCCCACAATCTTTTTTTTTTTTTTTTTTCATATAACAAGAAAAGGTCCTAAAAGTAGAACTTGGCTAGGAATTCAAGTTCAGAAGAAACTGCAACAATATTTTATTTCTGGAGTCTGTGACCACCTATTGCCCTGGAATTCTTCTATCTCAAAGAAATTAACTTCAGTGTTTGAAAATATTTTTATATGAAGCATTTTTTCATGTGCTTTTTGGCCATGAATTTTGAAAAATTGTCTGTTCATTTCTTCTCCCCAAATTTTGATGAGGTTAGATTTATTTTTCTTGTTAAATTCTGTCAGTACCTTGTATATCTTAGATATTAGCCCCTTATCTGGTGGGTATTGGATGAATAGCTAATTATCAGGGAGATGCAAATTAAAACAACAATGAGGTACCATTTCACACTACAGAGACTGGCACACATCACAAAGAACAAGAATATTCAGTGCTGGTGGCGATGTGGGGAGAAAGAAACTCTCATTCACTGCTGGTGGGAATGTCTAGACCTAAAAAGCCTTTTGATATCATTTTAGGGCATTTCATAGATATCTGGTGTTTCTTACAGTCAACTATTCGTACATGACAACTCACTTCCCTTCCCAGTCACTGTCCCATAGTATTTTTGCCTCACCTAAGGTTGACAGATGACAGATAACAGTAAGTTGATTGACTCTACTTACGGATCAGCCTTTGTAATTATCCTTGGGGAAAACAGTGTCTGATGGTTCATTCTGAATTACTGTAGAACAAGCTCAATTTTGTCTTACTTACTTTCAGTTCAGGAGGAAATATTAATTCTTGGGTTGGATCCAATGGTAGAAACTCCTTTTCTGAAAAGAGTTGTGAGCTTGTCTGAAATAGAGAAGAAAAAAAGGAAGTTATTATCTCTCATCGGCAATTCTTCCTTAAATCTTTTGTGTAATGTGAAAGGAAGACGACAATCAGTAGAGGAGCCTGAACCCAAAAGGCCCACTCATGAGGCCAGAATGACATGGTCCCATATGATCCAGTGTCCCATATGGTCCACTGGGAGTGATTCTAGTACTTCAGAATCAGGAGTAACCCCTGTGTACCACCAAGTGTGGTCCCCAAACAAGCAAAACAAACGTCAAAAAAGTCCATCCATTAGTCACAATCTGGTTCTCTATGTATGGTCCAATAATACAGACCTTCTCAGCCACTCAGAATGGATTCAGTGACTCTCCAAAGCCCTCACTCCCCTCATAGTCTCTGAGGAGTCTCGTAAACATAGGGACAAGCAGGCCACAGAAGGCACAATTGAGAAGAGCTCTGAAAGCAAGTCCCTCAAACTCCATCTTTGTTTGTTTGTTTTCTTGTTTGTTTATTTTTTGCTCTTGAAATAGATTATAAAAAGATTTTGTGTGAGTAGGGAGAATAAGGGATCAATATATTCTCTCATCTATGTATATTAGTATTTGAAGATTTCTAGAAGAAGGAATTCAGTTATTAGAATAAACTTTAAACAAACAATAAACAAAATGGAGAAAGAATAGAGAGGAGAGAGTGAACACACCTCAGATGAATCAACTTGAGAAGTGATTTATTTTTCCTAAAATTTTGTTGGTCACTGCTCATGTCTTGATAAAAATCTTATGCAAGATTAATAATTCACTAACCTTATTTTCCTCCTCAAATTCTGGCAATCCATTGTTTCCTTGATCCAAGCAGCAAACCCCATTTTCTTTATTCTGACAGCAACCAGAAGGCTAGTGGATAAAAAAAAACAACAAAATAGAAATTGCTTATTCTACTGAGTATTTTTTCAACTTTACTGAGGAATAATAACAAATAAAATCATATATATTTGAAGTTGTAGTGATAGTACAGCAGGTAAAGCATTTGCCTTGTACGCAGTCAGCTCAGTTTGATCCTCAGCATCCTATATGTTCTTCCAAGCATAGTCAGGAGTAATTACTGAGTATAGAGCCAGGAGTAACCCATGAACATCACCAGGTGAGGTCCCAAAACAAATTTAAAAAATTTATATACATTTAAAATATACAACATGAAGATTTACATATATATACCTTGCTAAATGATTATTCCAAACAGGTTAATTAACCAACTCTTACCACACATAGTAAATATTTGTATGCAATTTTAATAATATTATTTTTATCTGTAAATATTGGATAATTGCACAGTTATTTCTGTCTTCCTTAATTTCTTAGATCAATGTCTTGTCTTTTTCATTGCACAGGTATTATATCTCTGACAGATTCACTCCTAAACTTATTATTGTTTTTGATACTACTGTAAATGGCATTATTTTCTAAATTTCTCTTAGCAATAGTCCATTTCTATTAGAAAGAAATGTAATGAACTTCTGGGTGTTCGTGTCCTGCCACTGTTTAATGCTATGAGAGTCATGTAGACTTAACATATCCAAACTAACAACTAATAAAAATTCTGAGCTCATGAGAAGTGTGACTGGCAGTGATTATGAAATAATTTTCAATATGTAAAAATGTTTTAAACAAAGTTTGGCCCAGCACTTGAAATGAATAACAAAAACTATTAACAAGAACATGGTCATGCTGTTTTTTTCATTTCTTCTTTTTTCTTTTTGGTTTGTTTTTTGAGCCACATCTGGTGATGCTCAGGGGTTACTCCTGGTGGTGTTCAGTGGGGGATCATATGAGAAGCCAGGGATCGAACCCAGATTGGCCACATGCAAGGCAAACATCCTACCAGCTGTGCTATCATTCCAGCCCCTATCATGCTGTTCTTGTAATGCCCAAAATCTGCTCCCAAAGGGCACTGTCCCACATTTCAAGGTGGCTTATCCACTTATTCATCAGTACATTGATTATATGTCCACTCCATAGTTGCCTGTTCCAAGCCCTGGGGAAGCACAGTCTCCATTATCAGGCAGTTCATTGTTCAGTGAATAGAATAAGGAAAGAGGGGGCCACCGCACTCACATACAACATGAAAACTGTGATGGTACAGGAGAGAGGGAGACAAGAACAGCAGGATAAGGTACTCGACTCAGACAGACAGGCCAGGAAAGACCCTTTGGGGCACTGACCCCACATCACTGTCTAAGAATTTAGGTGTTCATGACAAGTTCAATGACTGAAAATATGTGTCCTACCCAACACCCAGCTGTAAGTAGTAATCACAGTCTGTAAGACGACACCCAGCTATTAACTCAAAACAAAGGAATTCCCCCCAATCTTCCTCTTTCCTTTAAACCTCCCTCTTTGATATATAAAAGCCCATGTGGATGACTTAAGGCTGCCCAGCCGGGTTGAATTTGTTTTGGGAGAATAAAGGAGGAGCAGTTTGGCTTAGCATGTTCAGGGATACCATGAAGCAAAAAAAAAAAAAAAAAAAAAAAAAACTGACTTCATGATTCTTTCCTGATTCGATTGATTTATTAATCGTTTGCAGCTACTCTGCTTCTTCAGACCTGTCCACCTGGGGGTGAAAATACGTGTGTGTGTGTGTGTGTGTGTGTGTGTGTGTGTGTGTGTGTGTGTAGGGTGATTTTACAACAGACCTTCAGCTAAGAAGTTTCCCCTTCTTAATAACAACAAATTTCTCTTATTAGTAAAAACTACTCCCCAACTTTACTGTGTTCTTTCATACTTACTCAGTCATGTAATCTTTCTTACTTACTTTACAGATAGTTTTGCAAGCATCAATTATAGGCCTGTATCCAGTGCACCGACACAGGTTACCTGAAGGAGAAAAACCCATTTTTATTACTCAAGTAGCCCAGAGAAAGGCCAAGTATAGCAAAGGCCTGATGGAATAAGGACCCTACTCAAGAAAAAAGCCCTGTCTGACATTTCACTGCAGCTCATCAAGGTATAATTTTTTTTTTCATTAGAAACTTGAGGTGTGGGGTTTAGAGTCTTGAGGTAGAGTCTTAAAACACAGATATGCAAAATTACTGCAAATAGATTTTATATTCTCATGATAGTTGGTCAATGAACAATCATATTTTTAGTAAAAAATCAAGTCTCAATTACTCATTATAATTTACATCTCAAAAACATAAAGTATCAACATATACTGCATCAACTTTTATTTGGTCATTACATTCTTAGAAAATTTTTGTCTACCTAATATACATAATTTAGATAAGTATAGTAACCTTAAAAAACAGCATGGAGGGGCCGGAGAAATAGCACAGTGTTGTTTGCCTTGCAAGCAACCGATCCAGGGCCTATGGTGGTTGGTTCAAATTCCGGCGTCCCATATGGTCCCCCATGCCTGCCAGGAGCTATTTCTGAGCAGATAGCCAGGAGTAACCCCTGAGTGCTGCCGTGTGTGGCAGAAAAACCAAGAACAAACAAACAAACCAGCATGGCAATATCTGCTAAATCCACAGCCACATTTGGCTGAATAAACTGGAAGGGGCCTATCAAGTAGTTCCAAGCAGGCTCAAGGAAGGATCCCTTTTGAGTAGAATGAGGTTGGCCACAGGTAAGGCAGGTGCTCTAACCCCTATACATCTTTCTCACCCTGATGCAGTAATTTTTTACTCTAAAATATGAACTATATATGTGGATATACATATATAGAGATATAAGAATCCTCAATGCATTTTTATCCACCAAAATTGAAAGTATATCAACAGGATTCTCAATAGAATATAGCATAGGTCAGCAATGAAATTATTTGTCAATAATAAAGAACTACTCATGCTGACTGAAAGAAATCAGAGACAAGCATATGCACACTATGATTTTATTTATAAAAATTGAAAGAGTTGGCAAAACTAGTCAACTATAGTAGAATTTTAGAATAGTGACTAACTACTTCAGAGCAGGTGTGCCCTGAGCTCTTGGTCCTTTGTCAATCAATTGCCCATATATTTGGGGGCTTGTTTCTGAGCTCTCAACTCTGTTTCATTGATCTGTGATTCTCTTCCAATAACTATATACTTAATATACTTAATAACTATAAACCTACAGTCTAGTTTAAAGCTGGGGAGTGTGACACCTCCATTTGGTGATTATCCCCAAGCGTGTTTTTTGCTATTTAAGACCTCTTATGGTTACAAGTAAAATTCATAATTTTTCTGTTCTTTCTGAAAAATTCCATAATAACTAAAGATTAACTACTTTAGCTAATAGTCATTTTAATGTTGCTAATTTTTCCAAGTTACTTCTAAAGTATTTCTCATGTCTTTGTATCTTTTTACATTTTTTTAACAATTTATGTTGAAAAATTTTAATTTAACAAATACATGTCAAATTTACTCATACCTCCACCTCTGAGGATGCTGGGAATTGAACCTGGGTCATCAGCATGCATGCAAGGCAAACACCCTATTCACTGTCCTATTGCTCCAGCCCTGCCCATAAATCTTGATATGGAGTCACATCCAAGAGCTAAACTTCAGCCAAAAAAGATGAAATGCATCCATTCAGGAGCAACTGAAATGACAATTACTTCACAGTATGTCATCTGGACAGTGTTTCATCTTTGGTACTTCAGATTCATCATTCTCCCTCACTCACAAAAAAGAAGCAGGGCTTGAAACACAAAATCACTGGAGTAAATTCTCTCGGTTCAGATCCCAGGAATCTTTGTTATTTCCAAAGTCCTCATGTAAGTGAAAAGCACTAAATTTGAGAAACCTTCTCCTTTGTTTGCATCTTAGAAAGTCATGGAATCAAATATACAATAAGATCTAAAGGAAATCAGGTAGGAGACAGCACATGCACTGCCTCTGTCCTTTCTACTTCCATTTCCTCTGGTCCCAGGAGATGTATTTCCAAAGGACCTTATACATATGAGTTTCAACCACTTGTTAACAAAGATTAGAGTCAGGAAAACTTCTACCAGAAACAGGATTGGGGAAGCTATTCTCCTTTTCATTGTTTATAACTTTGTTCCTAGCATCCTACCACAATGATACACACTGAGCTCCAGAACTTGGTAAAATATCTCTAGATAAAGGTAGTTCTTTGGGGGCTAGAACAATAGCACAGTGGGTAGGATGCTTGTCTTGCAGGAGGCCTGCCAGGGTTGATTTCTGAGCAGAGAGCCAATAGTAACTTTTGAGTATCACCAGGTATGGCTCAAAACACAACAATAACAACAAAAAGTTTTTTGAAATAAGTATCATAAGATTTCACTGCCCTTGATTCCATGTTACATTTAAGAGCTCTCTGATATCCCTGGTCCTGAAGGCACTCATCCAATATAGGAGAGTGATGGGAGAGAGAAGCAGGGGGGGAAGCATGTATATTTCCCAAGTAAATAAACTAGTTTGGTCATATCATAAGGAATAAGCAAGCAGAAATGTAGAAGAATCTCACAGATTAAGAGACTTGTGAAACTATCTGCCATATGCAAATGTGTGGATTCTATTTTAATCTAGATTTGATCAGGTCCAGTTTTCTACTTTCTGGTGATATAACTTTGAATAAATTATTCTGAGTCTGTTTCCCAGTCAAATATGACTTTAATAATAATACCCAACTTATACATTTTTGGTAAATAGTAAATTAAACAATATTGTAGAGCATTAGAAAAACATGAGCAGCAATTGGCACATATCTAATCATTATCTACCACTATCACCTAACCTGGCACACACATAATATGACTTACCGCCCAGGGCATCAGTTAATTGATCCAAAGTGGGTTCTGGGCAGTTTCTTAGAAGGCTGTAGATGGACATCACCATCCCAGGGGTGCAGAATCCACACTGTGTGCCATGACACTTGGCAATTCTCTCCTGGAAGCACAGAAAGGTTCTAACTGGAGAAAGTTAGTCCCCAACTCAGACCTACTCAATCTGAACCTACAGTTGAACAAGAGTCTCACAAGATCTATACCCATTCAATGGAAAAAAAGGTCTCATAAAATCCTTCTCCTTCCAGATATCTACCCACTATTTGGGGGCTAGGCAGCCATGCTTACTGGTCCTGAATTGCTAGTGATCTTTCTCAAAAAACTCTTCAGAATCGTCAGGGGAAGTATACATTTTCCTAGACTCAAGCAGCACCACAAATCTACAGAAAGAATCTCTGAGGGGTGGACAATTAACTTTTCTAAATTTCCTAGTGTTTTTCTATCTGTATTTAGAATAGGTAAATGAAATAAGATGAAAGTTATTCTCTAAAAGTCAATTGCACTCAAGTTGAGAAAAACAAAACAAATAGATAAAATTTCAGGAGAAAAAAAGACACTCGAGTTGAGAAAACTTAAGAACAACATCAATGGTTTCCTGAGTAACTTTGAACAAACAGGTCATGACTGCCTTAATACTTTAGAACAAGGGGATTTGTTTCCAAAGTACCATCATTAATCCAAAAAAATCAAAAGGGAAATTAATATTGCCCTAATTTCTCTTCCAATCCTTTCCCTCAGCACTATTTTTCTTTAAGGTTTAACTTCAAAGGTACAACCTCATTTTGGAAATCTTTTGGCTGTACTATAAACACAGAAGCTCAGCAGAAGTCACTAAAGAGTAATTTTCATGCCTGTGAAAAGTCAATTTCACAAGGTAACCAGGAAGAATTCACTCCCATTAGGGAGTGAAAGTTGGTAGAGAATAGGCAGAACCCAAAATTGCTTCAATTGTAGGAAATTTCAAACCTGATCATTTTCCATGTTACTATTTGGTTATACTTTATATCTCTCCTTAAAAGTGACCCCCATTAAGAATAAAATAGTAGGGGCCAGAGAGATAGCATGGAGGTAAGGCATTTGCCTTTCATGCAGAAGGTCAGTGGTTCGAATCCTGGCATCCCATATGGTCCCCCAAGCCTGCCAGGAGTGATTTCTGAGCATAGAGCCAGGAGGAACCCCTGAGCGCTGCTGGGTGTGACCCAAAAACCAAAAAAAAAAAAAGAGTAGCAGTATTTTATTAGGCATAAGACAAGTTATTTAAGGAGTCATAAGTAGTTTAGACCAAGTGCTGAACTGTGAGAAAGGCTTCAAAAATCACAGACATCTCTTGTTATCTGTCTTTTGAGAAAATTCTCTATTAAATCTTCAGTGTTACAAATCATTTTGGTAGCAAAGATTTTTCATTCAATTTTTATTTTATTTTGTTTTATTTTTAGGCCACACCCAGAGGTGCTCAGGGTTTACTCCTGGCTCTGTGCTCAGAAATCACTGCTGGCAGGGGCCAGGCGGTGGCGCTAAAGGTAAGGTGCCTGCCTTGCCTGTGCTAGCCTTGGATGGACTGTGGTTCGATCCCCCGGCGTCCCATATGGTCCCCCAAGCCAGAAGGAACTTCTGAGTGCATAGCCAGGAGTAACCCCTGAGCATTACTGGGTGTGGCCCAAAAACAAAAAAAAAAAAGAAAGAAAGAAAAAGAAAAAAAAGAAATCACTGCTGGCAAGCTTGGGGAACCATATGGGAAGGCAGGAATCAAACCCGGGTTTGTCCTGAATCAGCCACCTTCAAGGCAAATGCCCTACTGCTGTGCTATCTCTTCAGCCCCTATTCAGTTGTGTGTGTGTGTGTGTGTGTGTGTGTGTGTGTGTTTTAAGGGGAGAGAGTACACCTCATGGTGCTTAGGGGCTACTCTTGGTTCTGCACTTTGAAATTACTCCTGGTGGTTTTAAGCGATCATTTGGGGTTCCAGGAACTGAATGCAATAAACCACATGCAAAGCAAACACCCTACCCTTTATACTTTTGTTCCAACCCCTCATTCAGCCTTTTAATCATGTGTATTTTTTCTCTGTACAAAACATCACCAAATACATTTATGTTGTTCAATTCACATGGTCTGGTTTGAAGTTACAATGGACATGTCCCATCTACTTAGACCAAAGAGAACAAACCTCAGAATGTCAGGTTTTCAATTAACAAGAAAGTATTTGTTAGTTAAAGTATTGTGATAGTACAGTGGGTAAGGCACGTGACTTGCATTAGGCTGAACTGGGTTTGATCAATGGCACTGCATATGACCCCTAGGCACTACCAGTAGAGATCCCAAGCAGAATGAGGAGTAAGCCCTGACCACCACTGGATTTGGTCCTAAATAAAGGGAAATAAAGTTTTTATTTTTTAAAAAGCCTCTTCCTAAGAGTCAATCACAAGACCATACCCCAGGTCTCATCTCTGTTCCTAGCTAAGCTTTATCTATTGTGGGTAATGGGCATCGTAGTCCAGACTGCTGTCTCCTATGAATCTCAGAGATCCATCAGGTCACTATGAGCATAGAAACACCAAGAAAGAAGTATAGTCTCACCTGCACAGGATGAATCCTGGTGCTGGTACTTCCAATGCCTTCAACTGTGGTGACAGCAGCTCCATACAGAGAACAAAGTGGGGTCAGGCAGGCATTGACTGGAAAATGTCTTCAGAGAGCAAAAGAGAAGCACAAATTACATTATACATAGGGAGAAAAGGAGCTTAGCATCCACTGACCCCTTCAAAAGGGCAGGTTTTGTCTACCCAGGTTTCATTTAGACATTTCATCCTTGGCTCATTTTGCAAAAACACACTCAGGATCGTGGTTCGTTTGCTTAGGTCACAGCTGAAGTGGGACAGATAGGATTCAAATGAGACTGCCTAACGCTAACCCCACAGCAGTTTTCCTAACTTTGTTCTCTTGAGTGAGGGGCAGTCTCCTTTCTAGTCATGTGGGACCAATAATCTACAGCATATTCCATCTTTCAGGAAGACACTGGGGTAGGGATTGCTTAGGCAATTGAGTAAATTGAGTAAATCTGGCATTTTAGTTGAGAGGAATAAAGAGGGCCTAAGATAGACAACTCCTCAATTCTACAAGTCAACTACTAGAAAATGTCCAACTTATTTGGACATAAAATGACACGTCTTTTCTTAATATGTGGGATTGAGAGGACAGAGCAATAGCACAGTAAGTAGAATGTTTGCGCACGGCTGACCCAGGACAAACCTTGGTTCAATCTCTGCATCCCTCAAGCCAGGAACGATTTCTGAGCACATAGCCAGGAGTAGCTGCTAAGCATCACTGGGTGTGGCCAAAAAATGTGGGATTGGTGCTGGAACTTTATAAATTTATAAATCATTGTAATTTAATAAAATAAAATGTAAATGTAAAAATGTTGATCAAACAGCTACAAGTAGCCAATACATATATAGAACAAATATTTAACTTCAAAAATCATCAGGAAAGGCCCAAAGCATACAGTGGTAAATACTATTTTATCAAAGGAAAACATTTTTTAAAACATAAGACCCATCTTCCAGCAAAGGGTTGGCGAAAAATAATTTCTGATTATAAAATGTAGATCGATAGTCCTTTGTGAGACAATTCACCAAAACACTTGGTGCCATTTCTACCTGAAACAGAGTTCTTTATGTATGGAGAACTCCCTCTATATGAGGGAAAATAAGAGTACGGAGTCCAGCTAGTAGGCTGTGGTGTAATTCAGTAGCTTCTGTGCTATTTCATTTCAGCCTTTCCTTCCTCACAGAAAACACAGGGATTCAGAAAGCCTTCAGATGTCAGCAGGGGATTCCTTAACCCGATGTTATCCTCACCAACACTTGTGTTCATTTTGTTGTTCAGCCAGTCCTAGTAGTGTTCAAGGGTTATGCCTGGCCCTATCTTCAGGGGTGAGCCCTAGTGGGTGGGGCTCAGGGGACCATATATCATGCCAGAGATTTGAACTGTGGTCAGCTGCATAAAAAGCAAGAGACTGAATCTTTGTACTACCTCTCTGGCTGCTTCTGAAGATGCGTTTTTTTCTATGTATGTCATATTCCTGTATATATTTTTCCACCACTGTATCAGCAGTGACTAACACAGTTTTTGTCACCTAGTCTATGCTCAATACACAGTTATCAAATGGACTAAAACAAGTTCAAAATTACAAACAAAATATAGGTGGATTTGTTTTGCAAGGTACCTTATCTTCTTGGTGATGGGGCTGTATCGAGATATCATCACTGTGCAAGCTCCACAGCCTCCCCCTCCACAGCCATACTTAGTTCCTGTGAGCCGGACTGGAAAAGTATAGTTAAAGATCATGCATTTCTGGGGCTGGAGAGATAGCACAGCAGTAAGGCATTTGCCTTGCATGTGGAAGGACGGTGGTTCGGATCCCAGCATCCCATATAGTCCCCCGTGCCTGCCAGGGGCGATTTCTGAGCGTAGAGCCAGGAGTAACCCCTGAGCACTGCCAGGTGTGAGCCAAAAACAAAACAAACAAACAAACAAAAAAACCCAGGCATTTCTCATAATTCTTTTTTGTAGCTCTGATCTTAAGAAACAATACCAGCAAACACGTTCAATACATAGTTATATTCAATACAAATTTATCAAACAACATGTGTGTCTTTGCTACTATTATTAGCATCCTATAAATTCTTTTTGTGTTAGAGGGGTCCATACCTAGTGATGCTCAGGGGCTACTCCTGGTTCTGCACTAAGGAATCACTCCTGGCAGTGTTCAGAGGACCATAGAGGATGCTAGGGATTGAATCCAGACAGGTCACATGCAAGGCAAGTGCCCTATCTGCTATACTGTTGCTCCAGCCCTGACTCTTATAAATTCTTAATTTCTTCTATATTTTATCTCATCCCTTTCAAAATAATTAGACCTAAAGTTGACAAAAATAGGGTTAAACAGAAAATATAAAGGAATATGTTAAGTACATGGGCTTGAGTATTTTAAAGTATAAGTGAACTGTATCTTAGTTTGAATCCTTGTCTGAATCTCTGAAACCAAAGTGTCAGACTGTAAGCAATTTTTGGAATATTTGTGTCTATGGAATATTTGCCATGTCTGTGCTCCTCAGTGGCAGAGTGGTTCACCAATTTCTCTTCTTTCATTATAAAAATCGTAAATTTATCTAGCATTTGATTGCACAGAATAAAATATAGAAATATAAATATAGATATAGAAATAGACATAGCTATCTACATATTGCTAGCCATTTCAGCTAGAGAATACGGTTAACAATGGCAGTGCCAGGAAATTTAAGTACATGTGTTAGAACTTCTAGGCGAGAAATTTCCTCAAGATGATAGGGGCTCTCTCTTCCTCATCCCTTACTTATTTCCATTTTGTTGAAACTCCAATGTGATGGTAAAAAAGTTACTTGCTGAAGGTGGGACAACTGACTAGGTGTAAGGAGTGACAGACAGCATTGTCCTACTGCATTATCTAGCCTTGGTCTAACCTATCTTTGAGATTCCTTTATATATTACAGTCATACAAACTTCTTTCAACAGGGATAGTAAATGATCCAGATCTGTCACTGCACTTTCATATTTAACACCAATTTCTCAATAATACCAAGATTCCTATGAGATGATTCTTGTCAAGGACCAGTGTTGTGGAGCAGCCTGGGAGACCCTCTCAACTGTTCTCCATAGCTTGGCTGACTGTGTCTTGAGCAGACTAAACCCTTCTACTAAGCCTTTTCTCCTTCTCTTCTTTACTAATCATACTGGCCAAAGCTGGTTTGATGATCCCCTAAAAGTGTCCTCTCTACTTCTTCCTCATTGCTCTTCCCCAGCCATTTTCCTTCAAAAAATTGTATATTTAACCCCATTTGGGGTGTATATTTAACTCCATTTCCACCCCCCTCAGAGAATTCCTCTAAACTATCATAATAAGAAAGAAATAAAGGGGTAGAGAATGGTACAGTGGGTAGGGCATTTGCCTACCCGGATTCCATCCCCGGCATCCAATATGGTTCCCAGAGCCTGCCAGGAGTAATTTCTGAGCATAGAGCCAGGGGTAACCCCTGAGCGCCACCAGGTAAGGCCCCCAAGCAAAACAAAATCAAAAATGTAAAAGAAAGTTGTATCTTTTATCTTTTTTACTGTTCTTTAGGATTTTCTGTTACCCACTGGTGAACCAAGTCTTAAACATCACATTGAGATCACAGATAATCAAGAATTAGTCTTCATTATTTTCATTTCCAAGGATCATGAGTAGAGCTCAAAAGCTAGTGATTGATGCTTTTTGTTTGTTTTTGGGCCACACCAGGGAGCGCTCAGGGGTTACTCCTAGATCTGCACTCAGAAATCACTCCTGGCGTGGGATAACGCGGATCAAACGAGGGTTGGTCCCAGGTCAGCATGTGCAAGACAAATGCTGTGGTACTGCTCCAGCTCCTTATTGATGCTTTTCAAACGAAGTACTCTTTGGATGATTTTATTCTTTCTGGGGGAAAAAAAATACACAAGCATATAGCCATATATTAATTTTGTACAAGGTTTAATGGGTCTCTGGATCTCTGTAACCCTCTGGGGGTCATGCTCAGATTTCATCGCTAGATGACCTTAATTCAGAAACTTTACAAAGTTTTTCTCAGGTAGCATTTTCAGGTTTATTATATCCATTGTTCTGCTAAGAAGACTTCTATGCTGTCTGTTTTTAGTGGACATAATTTATTAGTTCTTGAAGACAAAATGTCAGTATAGTGACTGTTAATTCTAAAAGATGCCTAATAAAGCCCTTTCAACTTTAATCGCTTCAGTTCCTATTGCTTATTTCTCCATTTACACAATATATTTTGCAACAAATCACATAATAGGAACAATTAGGTTCTTCTGACAACCTAAACTGTGTACTACCTAAAAAAAACTATGATGTACTAATTTCTCAAAGATTATGACTTGGGGTGATTTAGAAATATTTTATTTATTGTTTGTTTGTTTGTTTGTTGGGCCATACCCAGTGGTGCTAGGGGTTACTCCTGGCTCTGCTCTTAAAAACCACTCCTGACTCAAGGGACCATATGGGAATCAAGCCCGTGTCCATCCTGGGTCAGCCATGTGCAGGGCAAATGCCCAACCACTGTGCTATCATTCCAGTCCCTAAAAATATTTAAAAGTATTTCCTGAAGATATTACAGTTATATACAAACACAGACTCAAAACAAAGGATATGCTTCTTTCTCAGATACGGTAACAGCATTATTTCAGGGTCAACATTTTTTTCGATCACCTGTACCATAAGAAAAAGAAGAGTTATGAATCAAAATTGAAAGATACAAAGTAATATTTATATGGTAAGGTCTTGAAAAATTTATATAAATTACCATTAACTCTTCTACTCACATTTTCAACTTCATTTTAGGTTTATAGACCATTAGTAATAAATAATTCACTAAGTACACAAGAGTCAAAATCTTGAGCCCTGTGACCATTCTGTCCCTGTCCTTGGTCTTGAATCATCACATTCTCTAAAGCTGTATTTGTTTCTATAGTGCATCCTGCTCAGAGTCTCTGAGAAAGCTCAAAGTAGGTGGAGGCAGATATATGATTTAAAAACAACAGAGAAGATAGAAAAATATATTAAAGAGACACACATATAGCTGCAAGGATAGAATATAACCTAAGAAACTGATACGGCTTTGAACAATATTTACTTGTTTATCATGTTTGAAGAACTTGTTTCCAAAAAAGATATCAGAATCAATCATCACCCTAGATAAATATATGTGTGTGTGTGTGCATATATATAAACTGTGTGTTTCAAGTGATGGAAAAGCAAACAGAAACTAAGGGCAGCAAGCAAGGATTCAGTAAAGAGCCAGTTTGTGGGCTGGAGAGATAGAACAGAAGATAAGGCACATGTCTTGCATTCAGCCAACCTTCCTTTGGTTCCTGCATTCCTCATGGTCCCAAGCCCACCAGGAATGATTCTTGAGTACAGATCCAGAAGTAACCCCAGAAGTAATCATGTCCCCCCAAAAGAAGCAAGTCTGTGTGGGCTGTCTCACAGCATAGCCGAGTAGCAGTTTCACTGAAGAAATTAAAGTCTAGCAATGGTTTATGTTTTACAAAGTGATCATGTTCCTAATTCCTTTTTTTTTTTTTTTTTAATTTTTTTTTTATTTTTTTTTATTTAAACACCTTGATTACATACATGATTGTGTTTGGGTTTCAGTCATAAAAGGAACACCACCCATCACCAGTGCAACATTCCCATCACCCAAGTCCCAAATCTCCCTCCTCCCCCCCCAACCCCCGCCTGTACCCTAAACAGGCTCTACATTTCCCTCATACATTCTCAATATTAGGACAGTTCAAAATGTAGTTATTTCTCAAACTAAACTCATCACTCTTTGTGGTGAGCTTCCTGAGGTGAGCTGGAACTTCCAGCTCTTTTCTCTTTTGTGTCTGAAAATTATTATTACAAGGGTGTCTTTCATTTTTCTTAAAACCCATAGATGAGTGAGACCATTCTGCGTTTTTCTCTCTCTCTCTGACTTATTTCACTCAGCATAATAGATTCCATGTACATCCATGTATAGGAAAATTTCATGACTTCATCTCTCCTGACAGCTGCATAATATTCCATTGTGTATATGTGCCACAGTTTCTTTAGCCATTCGTCTGTTGAAGGGCATCTTGGTTGTTTCCAGAGTCTTGCTATGGTAAATAGAGCTGCAATGAATATAGGTGTAAGGAAGGGGTTTTTGTATTGTATTTTTGTGTTCCTAGGGTATATTCCTAGGAGTGGTATAGCTGGATCGTATGGGAGCTCGATTTCCAGTTTTTGGAGGAATCTCCATATCGCTTTCCATAAAGGTTGAACTAGACAGCATTCCCACCAGCAGTGGATAAGAGTTCCTTTCTCTCCACATCCCCGCCAACACTGTTTATTCTCATTCTTTGTGATGTGTGCCATTCTCTGGGGTGTGAGGTGGTATCTCATCGTTGTTTTGATTTGCATCTCCCTGATGATTAGTGATGTGGAACATTTTTTCATGTGTCTTTTGGCCATGCGTATTTCTTCTTTGTCAAAGTGTCTGTTCATTTCTTCTCCCCATTTTTTGATGGGGTTAGATGTTTTTTTCTTGTAAAGTTCTGTCAGTGCCTTGTATATTTTGGAGATTAGCCCCTTATCTGATGGGTATTGGGAGAATAGTTTCTCCCACTCAGTGGGTGGCTCTTGTATCCTGGGCACTATTTCCTTTGAGGTGCAGAAGCTTCTCAGCTTAATATATTCCCATCTGTTAATCTCTGCTTTCACTTGCTTGGAGAGTGCAGTTTCCTCCTTGAAGATGCCTGTAATGTCCTGGAGTGTTTTGCCTATGTGCTGTTCTATATATCTTATGGTTTGGGGGCTGATATCGAGGTCTTTAATCCATTTGGATTTTACCTTCGTACATGATGTTAGCTGGGGGTCTAAGTTCAATTTTTTGCAAGTGGCTATCCAATTGTGCCAACACCACTTGTTGAAGAGGCTTTCCCTGCTCCATTTAGGATTTCCTGCTCCTTTATCAAAAATTAGATGGTTGTATCTCTGGGGAACATTTTCTGAGTATTCAAGCCTATTCCACTGATCTGAGGACCTATCCTTATTCCAATACCATGCTGTTTTGATAATTGTTGCTTTGTAGTACAGTTTAAAGTTGGGAAAAGTAATTCCTCCCATATTCTTTTTCCCAATGATTGCTTTAGCTATTCGAGGGTGTTTATTGTTCCAAATGAATTTCAAAAGTGTCTGATCCACTTCTTTGAAGAATGTCATGGGTATCTTTAGAGGGATGGCATTAAATCTGTATAATGCCTTGGGGAGTATTGACATTTTGATGATGTTAATCCTGCCAATCCATGAGCAGGGTATGTGTTTCCATTTCCGTGTGTCCTCTCTTATTTCTTGGAGCAGAGTTTTATAGTTTTCTTTGTATAGGTCCTTCACATATTTAGTCAAGTTGATTCCAAGATATTTGAGTTTGTGTGGTACTATTGTGAATGGGGTTGTTTTCTTAATGTCCATTTCATCCTTATTACTATTGGTATATAGAAAGGCCATTGATTTTTGTGTGTTAATTTTGTAGCCTGCCACCTTGCTATATGAGTCTATTGTTTCTAGAAGCTTTTTGATAGAGTCTTTAGGGTTTTCTAAGTAGAGTATCATGTCATCTGCAAACAGTGAGAGCTTGACTTCTTCCTTTCCTATCTGGATTCCCTTGATATCCTTTTCTTGCCTAATCGCTATAGCAAGTACTTCCAGTGCTATGTTGAAAAGGAGTGGTGAGAGAGGACAGCCTTGTCTTGTGCCAGAATTTAGAGGAAAGGCTTTCAGTTTTTCTCCATTGAGGATAATATTTGCCACTGGCTTGTGGTAGATGGCCTTCACTATATTGAGGAAGGTTCCCTCCATTCCCATCTTGCTGAGAGTTTTGATCAAGAATGGGTGTTGGACCTTATCAAATGCTTTCTCTGCATCTATTGATATGATCATGTGGTTTTTATTTTTCTTGTTATTGATGTTGTGTATTATGTTGATAGATTTACGGATGTTAAACCAGCCTTGCATTCCTGGGATGAAACCTACTTGATCGTAGTGGATGATCTTCTTAACGAGGCATTGAATCCTATTTGCCAGGATTTTGTTGAGGATCTTTGCATCTGCATTCATCAGTGATATTGGTCTGTAATTTTCTTTTTTGGTAGCGTCTCTGTCTGGTTTAGGTATCAAGGTGATGTTGGCTTCATAAAAGCTATTTGGAAGTGTTTCTGTTTGTTCAATTTCATGAAAGAGTCTTGCCAAGATTGGCAGTAGTTCCTCTTGGAAAGTTTGATAGAATTCATTAGTGAATCCATCTGGACCTGGGCTTTTGTTTTTCGGCAGACATTTGATTACTGTTTTAATTTCATCAATGGTGATGGGGGTGTTTAGATATGCTACATCCTCTTCCTTCAACCGTGGAAGATTATAAGAGTCCAAGAATTTATCCATTTCTTCCAGGTTCTCATTTTTAGTGGCGTAGAGTTTTTCAAAGTAGTTTCTGATTACCCTTTGAATCTCTGTCATATCAGTAGTGATCTCTCCTTTTTCATTCCTGATACGAGTTATCAAGTTTCTCTCTCTCTCTTTCTTTGTTAGGTTTGCCAGTGGTCTATCAATCTTGTTTATTTTTTCAAAGAACCAACTTCTGCTTTCGTTGATCTTTCGGATTGTTTTTTGAGTTTCCACTTCGTTGATTTCTGCTCTCAGCTTTGTTATTTCCTTCTGTCTTCCTATTCTTGGGTCCTTTTGTTGAGCATTTTCTAGTTCTATTAGCTGTGTCATTAAGCTACTCAGGTAAGCTCCTTCTTCCTTCCTGATGTGTGCTTGCAAAGCTATAAATTTTCCTCTCAGTACTGCTTTTGCTGTGTCCCATAAGTTCTGAGAGTTTGTGTCTTTATTGTCATTTGTTTCCAGGAACCTTTTGATTTCCTCCTTGATTTCATCTCGGACCCACTGGTTATTGAGCATGAGGCTGTTTAACTTCCAGGTGTTAAAGTGTTTCTTCTGAGTCCCTTTGGAGTTCACAAATAATTTCAGAGCCTTGTGGTCAGCGAAGGTAGTCTGCAAAATTTCTATCCTCTTGATCTTATGGAGGTATGTTTTATGTGCCAGCATGTAGTCTATCCTGGAGAATGTCCCATGTACATTGGAGAAGAATGTGTATCCAGGTTTCTGGGGATGGAGTGTCCTATATATATCCACTAGGCCTCTTTCTTCCATTTCTCTCCTCAGGTCTAGTATATTCTTGTTGGGTTTCAGTCTGGTTGACCTGTCCAGTGTTGACAAAGCCGTGTTAAGGTCCCCCACAATTATTGTGTTGTTGTTGATATTATTTTTCAGATTTGTCAACAGTTGTATTAAATATTTTGCTGGCCCCTCATTCGGTGCATATATGTTTAGGAGAGTGAATTCTTCCTGCTCTACGTACCCCTTGATTAATATAAAATGTCCGTCTTTGTCCCTTACAACCTTCCTGAGTATAAAGTTTGCATTATCTGATATTAGTATGGCCACTCCAGCTTTTTTATGGGTGTTGTTTGCTTGGATAACTTTTCTCCAGCCTTTTATTTTGAGTCTATGTTTGTTCTGACTATTCAGGTGCGTTTCTTGTAGGCAGCAGAAGGTTGGATTGAGTTTTTTGATCCAGTTAGCCACTCTGTGTCTCTTAACTGGTGCATTTAGTCCATTGACGTTGAGAGAAAGAATTGTCCTGGGATTTAACGCCATCTTTATTTCAAAATTTGGTGTGTCTTTTGGGTAGTCTTGTCTTAGATTAGGTCTTTCAGTTTTTCTCTTAAGACTGGTTTTGTGTCTGTGAAGTTTCTGAGCTGTTTTTTGTCTGTGAAACCATGTATTCTTCCATCAAACCGGAAAGTGAGTTTTGCTGGGTATAGTATTCTGGGTGAAGCATTCATTTCATTCAGTCTTGTCACAATATCCCACCACTGCTTTCTGGCATTGAGCGTTTCTGGTGACAGGTCTGCTGTAAATCTCAGGGAAGCTTGCTTGAACATGATTTCCCCTTTTGATCTTGCTGTTTTCAGAATTCTGTCTCTATCTGTGGGATTTGTCATTGTGACTAGGATGTGTCTTGGGGTGGTTTTTCTGGGGTCTCTTTTGGTTGGTACTCTTCGGGCATGCAGGATTTGATCACATATATTCTTTAGCTCTGGAAGTTTCTCTTTAATGATGTTCTTGACCATTGATTCTTCCTGGAAATTTTCTTCCTGGGTCTCTGGGACTCCAATGATTCTTAAGTTGTTTCTGTTGATCTTATCATAGACTTCTATTTTCGTCTGTTCCCATTCTTTGACTAATTTTTCCATTGTCTGCTCATTTGCTTTAAGTTTTTTGTCCAATCTCTCCTGCTGTATGGAATTGTTATGTATCTCATCTTCCACAGCACCAAGTCTATTCTCAGCTTCTGATACCCTGTCCCAGAGCTTATCCATTTTGTCATTCACTTCGTTTACTGACTTTTTCAGTCCTGTTAGTTGACATGTTATTTCAGTTTGGAGTTTTGTCATTTCTGCCTTCATATTTTCTTGGTTCTTATTAGTGTTCTGTTCAACTCGATCCATGGTTTCTTGGAGTCTGTTGAGCACCTTCCATATTGCTAGTCTAAAGTCCTTATCTGAGAGGTTGATTAGTTGTTCAGTCATTATCTGGTCCTCAGAATTGTCATCTTCATTCTCTATGTCTGATGCTGGCCTGCGTTGTTTCCCCATTGTCACACTTGTATTGTGGGTTTTTCTACGTGTTGTAGTGGTATTCATTGTCTATATGATGTAGGCAGCACACTCCTCTGGCTCCTCCCTTTCTGGATGGGCTGACTTGCCTCTATGGGAGGGGAGTCCTCCGTGGATGAAGCCTCACACTGGGTCAAATCTTAGGCCCGAGCATGCAACAGAGAAGACAGTCCAGAGAGAAATGTTTGCTTCTGTGATATAGCGCCGTTCTTAGTGTGATTTTTCCTTCTTGTTGCAATGGAGTTCTTTCCTTAGAAAGAGTGCAGGGCCGCGTAGCGAAGCGGAGCGGCCGTGCTCCTCTGAGCCTCTTTTTGCCCCACTCGCAAGAGTTTCACGCAAGAGGACAGTAGACAGACATAGACAGGTCACACTCACAGTCTTTCACAGCTGAGCCCCACTGGGCCGGTGTACTTTTGCGGATTTTCCCCGCCTGGTGTCACACACAGGGAGCCAGCTTTTGCAAAGGTTAGCCGGTTTTTATGCTCTGAAGTCCCTCCCTGAAAATGGCGTCTGGGCGAGCGAGGTTTCTGGAGGCTCTTTTTGCCCCACTCGCAAGAGTTTCACGCAAGAGGACAGTAGACAGACATAGACAGGTCACACTCACAGTCTTTCACAGCTGAGCCCCACTGGGCCGGTGTACTTTTGCGGATTTTCCCCGCCTGGTGTCACACACAGGGAGCCACATGTTCCTAATTCCTAATTAAAGATTTATATTTTTCTTTTGGTTCAAAGAACAAATTGAAGCATGACTTTTTTCACCATTGCAAAATTAGGGATAATCTTTCACCACCATATTATACTAATTTTCCCTTCTTAGAAACTGATATGGAAGGATTATCATTATTCTATGAATGCTTCCTCATCCTCAATTGGCAGAATTATGCCAATCAGTATTAGATATGTGTCCTAAAGAGAGTAGTAGCAGAGTGGAAGGTAATACAAAATGTACTGATAGTACAGAGTGGAAAGCGATTGTCTTGCATGCAGTCGACCCAGCTTTGATCCCCCACATCCCATCTAGTCCTCTAAGCTCAAAAGGAGTGATTATTTAGTAGAGAGCCAGGAATAACTTCCAAACATCACCAGATGTGGCCCAAAACAAAACAAACCAAAAAAACCCCAAGATATGTAATTATGTTCATCCATACACATAATGTAAAATAAGGAAATATTAGAAATGTTCCCAGACGATTTCCACATAATTAGCTCTCAAAAGGACCTCTTTATACCCCAAAATTATTTTCCTTCTTTTTTCCTTATTTAATAGCCTCACCTCTATTAGGTGATAAAACTTAATAAAAACCTAAGCTAGTTTAAGATTTTCCTTTTTCTTCCAATCCACCACAATCAATATCAACAAGTCCTGTTAACTATAGTCTCTAAGTGGTTCTGTAGCCACTGTTCAATTCTACCATCATTCCTAGCACTAGCCATTATTACCTCTCATCTAAATAGTTCTGACTGCTACCTAACATGTCTCTGGCTTCCATTTTTGGCACAACTCTACACCCCACAACACCCTTAAAATCACCTCTCTAAAACTCAAGTTCAATTATCTTGCATCTGCGTGAATTGAGCACAGGTTTCTGCCTGTCATGATGGAAAATGATCAATCCTGTAGGGTTCTTGTTGAAATGAAACCTCCATGGAACAAGGATTTCTGGGGTTTATTTTATTTCTTTTAGCTTGTTTTAAGGCTACACTCTGTTGCACTCAGTGCTTAATCCAAGCTCTGTATTCAGGAATCACAGGTGGTGGGGCTTGAGTGACCTTTAAATGGTATCAGGGATAGAACTCAGGTTGGCTCAGTTCAAGGCTAGCACTTTACTCACTGTATGTACTATTGTTCCAGGTCCAAATCAAGATTTTTTTTAAATTTAAACACTATGGCTACAAGATTGTTCATATTAGGTTTTTTATTCACAGATAAAGTTGTTTGAGTTAGTCATACAATGTACCATGTTGAATTAGTCATACAATGTACAACTTTCACCTGAATGCATTTCCCACCAGTAGTGTCAACAGTTTCCTCTCATCCTCCCTGATACCCTATTCTCTCCCACCCACACCCACTTGCTTCTCTCTTTCTTGGCACTGTGGTTTGCACTACTGTTAATGAAGGGGTTCCAGGCATGTCCCTTTCATATTAGACCCTTCTATCCATTCTTTGTGGCAAGCTTCCTATCATGAACTTGTCCTCCTAATCCTCATCTCTATTGTCTCAGGATATCATCCCACACTGTCGTTTATTTTCCTTATATCCCACAGATAAGTGAGATTTATTCTATGTCTCTCCCTCGGACTCATTCCACTCAGCATAATAGTCTCCATGTCTATCCATAAATAATCAAATTTCATTATTTCACCAAATTAAGATTTCTGGAAGAGAGAATCAGAAAAGCTGCCTCTGAAAGAATCTTAGGTGAATTTAGTCAAATATTTCTGTAGATGACTCAGTAAGGAAGTTGTGGTGTGTGTACTCAATGAAATGCTACCCAGCTATTTAAAAGAAATGAAAATGTGACTTTTGTGGAACCATGGGTAGAACTTGAGGTTATTATCCTAAGCAAGAGATAATAGGAAGTGAAAGATGATTTCCCTCATGTTATGCATAAACAAATGAACAAGATACACAATCACTCATACACACACAAACTACTCAGACTCTGTGGAATATATAGCCATTATCCCAGAAGGAAGGGGAAGGGCTAAAGGAATAGGTAGAGGGTGTTAGTTTGGTCATGGGAGGGAATACTAGACTCTTAGTGTTGGGGTCATGAGACTCATAGGCGCAGGAAATGTGAAATCTTATTATTGAAAATGTATATGGGCATTACTATAAGGCAGCAGTAAATCAACAGCATTTTAATTCAAGAAGAATTTCTGGAATGTATCAAGAAATGTAAACTCCTTGGCCTAACCTACACTACCTCTTTGATAAACTAACTGCCCACCATCTCCTGCCAGCCAACCCACATAACCCGAGCCCCAATCACATATGTGGATGGGCAATCCCAGTCGTTTTAAACTTCATTACATTTTTTTCCTCTTCTCCTGTACCCTTTGTTGTTCATCATGACAACAGGGGGAGTCACACACCTTCTTGGTTGTGGTGTGGTCACACCTCTAACTGCAATCCTTAAAGGTCTTAAATGTTGTCACCAACATTGTAAACGTTCAGTGTTGGTTCTTAAACACACCCTGTATGTGTTGGAGATCTCACACTTGACTGTAGTATTGCTGGGTGGGGTTCTGAAAAGCAGGACTGCAGAGGTCTTGCTCAATTCCTATTCCTGGTACCAGAGATCAAACTTGCAGCTTCAGGCTTATAAGACAGGCCCTTTGCCACTGGGCTGCCTCTCCTGCACTTTCATTGATTCAGGTTATATCTATCCTGAAATTCCTCCCTCTGATGTACTTGACAGAATCAATGTCATTCAGAGCCCTGTTCAAACACTCTCTCCTGGGGGCTGGGGTGGGTGGGGAATTGGTATGTAGGAAATTGCTATCTTCCACTATCCCTCTCAGTAACCCCCCTCCTGGATCAACACTCATTCAGTTAACATATATCTATCCTCCAGAAAACTTTTTGCTTGATTATTTGTGTATGTTTCATCATAAGCCTCTTTTGGTCCTGAGAGAAATCATTTTGTTCATGCATTTGTGTCAAAATAGAATTAAGAGCTGGAGATACAGATATATCATAGGTCTGTAATAAGTGTTAGATTAATATTCTATATACCATGTATGATATTTTTAGATTAATATTCTATATACCATGTATGATATTTTTATCATATTTAAAATTCACTATGAAAGAACTCAGGAGAGAAAGATGATTTCTCATACTGGGCAACCTGAAAAGAAAAGAAAACAGCAAAACACAGGTTAACAGTAGCAGAAGCTATTTGCTGGTTTGGCTCATCAGGCATTTTCTTTTTTTCTTCCTTCTTGCTACCTGAATTAGAGATGAAATGGTTAGAACTCCAGCAGCCATCTTAGACCAGAAGCAGAGAAAAAGAGAAAGAAACTAGGTACCAAATGACAGCACAAAACTTCTGATCAAGACCCTGTATGGAAAAAAAAGGAATTGCATTTTGCTTGAACCACTGTTAGTTTAAAGTTTAAGCCACTTGCATTCAAAAGCAATCCCAAGCAATACATACGATGGAGAATTCTCAGAAACACAATTGTCACAGCAGAGTAAATGGGGTGGGGTGTGGAGTTATTAGGAAAAAACAGTGTTTGAGACCCTAGGAGTATTGTTTGAAAGAAGCCAACTTTGTCTGACTAGGTGTTCCAGGAGATGTCACAGGAGACTGGAGTCTGTCTCAAAGTGCCTGAAGCTTCAAAAAGACATTTAATTTTCTTAATTTGTTGGGTGACATATTTGAAGGCAAGAAGCAGGAATATCTTGCCTGTAACATGTCCTTGTGGGTCCTGGAGTGAAGAAGATAGTCTGGATAAGGCACTGGATGTGGGATGAGGGGAGGACCAGGGGAGCTATTTGACTTGGCTCCAGCTTGCAGAAGTGATGCCAGGTCTCAGGTCAGGGTCACTACATGACCTTTTAACTCTTGGATCAGCCTCACTGTTGCAAGGCTAAATGAACCTGTCTTTTTGTGTGTCCACTGGCCCTAGTTCACACTACACAAGATTAAGAATCATTTTTCTTTAGGCAGGCCTATTGGTGACAATGCCTAGTAGAATAATTCCTTGCTAGATACAGGAAAGAAAGGAAAGAAGGGAGAAAGGAAGAAAGAAGGAAAAAGGAGAAAAAGAAGAAAGATGAAAGAAAAAGAAAGAGGAGAAAGGAAAAAGAGAGATGAAAGAAAATAGAGGAAAGAAAGAGGAAGGAAGAAAGGAAAGAAGGAAGGAGAAAGAAAAATTGAGAAAGGAGAAAGATAAAAGAAAAGATAAAAAGAAGGAGAAAGAAATATGAAAGAAAGGAAAAAGAAAGAAATAGGAAGGAAGGAAGGCAAGAAGGAAGGAAGAGAAGAGAACATAAGAAAGGAAGAAGGAAGAGAAGACGAAAATTAGGTTATGAGTTATACAGACAGAAGAGGCTGAGAGGTTTTAAGAAAGGGAGAGAGAGGAAAGCATTGAAGGGTACAGTTGAGAGCAGTTGAGAGAGATAAGTGCTCCCCCAATGGCTTAGAGCAGAGAAGGCTCAAGAGAACAGTCATTCTTGGTCTGATCATTTCTGTTCTTCAGTCTCAGAATTTCTGCCTCACCCAGACCCCCTCCCCCCAAAAAAACAAAAAAAAAACAAACAAAAAAAAACAACAAAGAAACAACGAAAACTTATTTTCAAAGGGAGGGACTAGAGAGTACAGTGAGTCAGGTGTTTGCTCTGCACACAGCTGACCCAGGTTCAATCCCCAGCATCCCATAATCCCCTATTCTGAACTCCATCAGTGATTCCTGAGGGCAGAGCCAGGAATAACCTCTGTGCACTGCCAGGTGTGCCTCCCTCCAAAATTATCTTAACTGCTGGTTTTTCCTGCCAAAGTTATCTCCACCTCCCTCAAAGTTTTTAATCATTAGAGCCATTCCAGCAACCGAGAAATTTCCTCTTTAGTTCTATAAACCAAGTAACAGTGAAATACTAGCCAATAGATACTCTTTTTTGTCTCCTTTTTTGTTTGTTTGTTTTTTTCTGGTGCCAGGAATTGAATCCTGGGCTGCTCACAAGAAAAGAGAGAGCTTGTCCCCTGCACTACATTCCTGAGCCCTTCTGTATGATTCTTCTCAGATTTGCATCAGAACATTGATATCAAAACCTTTTTTTGCTGAACAAATGTTTTGTTTGTGCAGCTCATGCCTGATGAGTTTTCAGCCCCAGAGACATTTCTGGGCAGTTTTTGGCTTCGAGACAGCAGGCAGATGAGTTGGTTTCTGGTCCAGATACTTGCACATCATTTCCACACATCAATGACCAGCATCTTGCTAACCTCTCTCCGTGGACTTGCATCCACCCCAATTCTGTTCGAGAAGGCTTAATTATATACATAACCTTTAGCAGAGAACAGAAAACAGAGGTAATAAGCCCCCTTTAGCTAAAAGGCAGAACAAACTGTACCGGATTCTAGCCTGGGCCTCATTGATCCCAGGTTCATGCTCTGATCTCTTTGCCTCATTGCCTCATAGACTGGCATGTTTAGTCCTAGAGTTAAAGTTGGAGACTAGCATCCAAAATACTAACTGCTGGGTTATTTCTCCCTCAAACCTCTTGCTAACTGGCTGTTCTAGAGGCTTCAATAGAGCAAATAAAATTTTAGAAATGTCTCCATAACCAGGCTTTGATTCACAAACACAGTTCTGTACCGCAGGGACAACTCGTCATCACCTGGAGTTTTACAAAAAGAACAGACCAGAGGCCAATTACATTAGCCAGCGGCTTCCAAATGACTACTAAACTCTTTTCTAAAGCAAGTTTTTTGTTGCTGTTTTTTTTTTTTAAATCTCAGAGGTCATATTTGACTTCAAGACTTCCTGGAACTATAGCACAGTCGGTAGGGCCTTTGCCTTGCACGAAGCCGACTCCTAGGCTTGATCCCTAGCATCCCACATGGTCCCCAAAGCCTGCCAGCAGTAATTTCTGAGTACAGAGCCAGGACTACCCCTGAGCACTGCCAGGTGTGGCCCAAAACAACAACAAAGACCTTTTCCCTGATAGTCCTCTCTGACTCTTCACAGCCCTTTTCCCACTGAGCCAGAGACTTGATTCCAATTCTCTCAAGTAAGGCAATCTGGGTTGCTTGCCAAAAACCAGTCTTATCCTCACCCCGAACAGAATCTGGAAAGAAGGGAAAAAATTAGAAAAGATGGCATATTCCTGAATGGTACTGAAACACTTCAAAATGATCTAAGGTCATTGGAGACACAAAACAATGCCAAGTCTAGGAACCAGCTTAGATATTTTTTTCTTCTTTTGGTTTTGGGCCACACCTGCCAACTCTCAGGGATTACTGCTGGCTCTGCAATCAGATATCGCTCCTGGCAGGCTTTGGGGACCATATGAGATGCCGGAATCAAACCCTGGTGTGTCCTGGGTCAGCTACGTGCAAGGCAAATGTCCTACTGTAGTGTTATCTCTCCGGTCCCCAGCTTAACTATTTTTTAAAAATCAACACAGCCCTGACCCTGGTTAGCCATTCTGTTAAATCAATCTTAGAAGGTCTTGTTTGGGTGCAGGAATGAGGAAGATGAAGGAAAGGAAGATGAACTGAAACACTGGCTTCCTCTAACCAAAATACTGACCATGTCCTATAAAGTCCTAGTCACTGGGGCTTTGGCTACACGTCTGGCTCCCCCAATCTCTTTGCTACCCTGTAATATATAGGAATTGTGGACTTGGGGAAACTGAGCAGAGGAATCCCCTGACTGAAGGCTCTCTCTAGGGCTTGCCCCTCACTTCATTCTATCATTACTCAAACACCTCTTCTTATCATCTTTAATTAACCATTAACACAGCAATTCCAAGATTGGTGGGAGACAGCTCAGAGAACTGGAACATTCCTCAGACACTCTGAACTTCCTGCCCTTTTAGCAAATCCTCAGAGCAGCCCCCAAAGTTCCCTAAACATTGCTTGCAGGGTTGGGTGGGGGGGAGTGGACCAAAGAAAGTTGCAGCTATACTCTCTCCAACTATGTCTTTATTTCCTGCAGTGTTGCTGTTCCTCACTGTTTCCCAGTAATGATAGGTAATTCCTTTATTTAAGGATAGGGAAGGCTGTTTTGGAAATTTGTTTTTACCAAACATATGGCAGTTAGTTAATAAGCACAAGGGAGGAGCTTGGTTTCCACCCTCTAGACCCCCTAGGACCGACCCCGGATGGGTCCATACTGCCCTGGAGCCCGGGGAACCTAGAGAACCCCGAACCCTCCCAGTCCCCTACGGGGAGGGAGGTCGCTCACCTTACGGCCATTCACAAAGAAGAGCAGCTCGACTGCCTGTTCCATGGTGGTCCGCAGGGATGGTCGTGGGCACCTGTGATCCTTCCTCGGTCCCCCTAGTCTCCGGGGCAGGAGTAGGAGAAGTGAGATGGAGCTTTTGGATCAAGCCCGCAGGAGAAGGTCTGGAGTAAGATCCAAAGTTCCGTGAGTGCCGCCTGAGGAAAACTCTGCCCCGGAAATCGGGCGTCGCCCGCGCCTGGTCGGGACCAAAAGTTTTTGGCCAAGCGCCCTGCACCTCTGCGCCCAGGGCGCACAGTTGCGCCCAGCTGCGCCCAGCTGCGCCCGGAGCCTGTGACGTCCAAGCCGTCCCTCCAGAGCTAGAGGGTTTTTTTTCTTTTCTTTTCTTTTCTTCCTTTTTTTTTTTTTTTTTTTTTTGGTTTTTGGGTCACACCCGGCAGCACTCAGGGGTCACTCCTGGCTCTATGCTCAGAAATCGCTCCTGGCAGGCTCAGGGAATCATATGGGATGCCGGGATTCGAACCACCGACCTTCTGCGTGCAAGGCAAACGCCCTATCTGCATGCTATCTCTCCGGTCCCGGAGCTCGAGGGTTTTTGTTTGTTTTTGTTGTTTTTCAGCTGGAGCTGAAGCCGGTAAATTGGAGTCTCCAAAAAGTTCCTCAAAAGTCCCCCTCCTCCCCTGGCTCCTGTTGAGTTCTTAATAAACAAGCATGTCTTAGTGTGCATCAGGTGAACAGGTAGATTGAGATTTAGGGAGACGGTCCTTGCAGATGGAAGTCACCTGAGAAGGGAGGTCACAAGAGAGGCTAGACCACTCGCTATACCACTCAGGCCCTTCTGTATCCCGACACCACAAGAGAGAAGCATCTCAGCATCCTGACCTCTGGTCTTAAAGTCTTAAAGGCCAGCATCCTTAGAGCAATGAGTCCAATAAAGAAATAATTCCTCCATCCCCTCCTTACTTAAAAAGGCACTTGTAAAGGGGGTGTTCTGTTTGTGACTGAAACCCAATTTACAATCATGCTTGTAATCGTGGTGCTTAAATAAAGATTTTATAAAAAGAAGAAGAAGAAGAAGAAGAAGAAGAAGAAGAAGAAGAAGAAGAAGAAGAAGAAGAAGAAGAAGAAGAAGAAGAAGAAGAAGAAGAAGAAGAAGAAGAAGAAAGAAAGAAACTCAAAATGATTGAGGTATCAGAGATATAAGGGGAAGGGCTTGCTAAGGTATCTTGTTTTCAGAGACCTCTACAAAACTTCCCTCCGGTTTGCATAATAAAGCCTTTGCTCAAATTTCAGCCACTGGCTCTCTGGTGCATTGCTTTCCTTTTTTTTTTTTTTTTTAATTTAAATTTGATCATGATGGCCTCCCAATTCTTACCACAGGCTGTGTTCTTTACACTGACTGTATAGAAAGAGGAGGTACAGTAAATGCACCCCATATACACCTCAACCCAGGCTCTTTGCCTGGTCTGTATTGTGAATTGAGGGACAAAAAATAAAATGAAATAAATTTGATCATGATTTTTTATTTTATTTTATTTTTTTGCAATTCTTTCACAAGGTTTTATTGGTTGTTTTGAGGATCAGTAAAGAATTTTAAATGTTCTGAACATACCAAGAATCCAAAAACCAAGGAGTTGCGATTCCTTCTACATGGTAATCCCAGTGACTTTCCATCTTACAATTTGGAGGTACCTTTTCCTGAACTGAGTATCTATATTAAGTACCAATATTTTCAAATAAACGATGAGAAGCCGTTACATCCTATTTCCTACTAAGTCCCTATTTAGCATCAGATACATGATAGGCTCAAATTCTTCTTGCACAGCACAGCAACAAAATGATTAGGAAGACTGGACACCTGAGACCATTGATGGTCCACCAAGCTTGTGGAATTCTGACAGGGAAAGCCAAAGAAGTGTTTTGTTTTGTTTTGTTTTGTTTTGTTTTGTGTTAATTTTCTTTTTTTTTTTTTTTTTTTTTTTTTTTTTTTTTGGGCCACACCCGGTAATGCTCAGGGGTTACTCCTGGCTATGTGCTCAGAAGTTGCTCCTGGCTTGGGGGACCATATGGGACACCGGGGGATTGAACCGCGGTCCGCCCAAGGCTAGCGCAGGCAAGGCAGGCACCTTACCTTTAGCGCCACCGCCCGGCCCCTTGTGTTAATTTTCTTAATGAACCATTTCTACCAAACCCACACAGGCAGACCCCTTAATGTAGGACTGTGACTCCAAGCCAATTTCGTGTGCTTTGTCTACAGGGGATATAAAAACTATCCTCAACTGTGGAATGTTAAGTTGACACCTAAGACATTCAAAGGCTGGGGCCAGAGAGATAGCATGGAGGTAAGGCGTTTGCCTTTCATGCAGAAGGTCATTGGTTCGAATCCTGGCATCCCATATGGTCCCCCATGCCTGCCAGGAGCGATTTCTGAGCGCTGCCGGGTGTGACTCAAAAACCAAAAAAAAAAAAAAGACATTCAAAGTCTCCCATACCCAATAATTCCACTAATTTCTGGTTGTACCCCAAAATAAGCAACCAGTAAAGGATTTTAACCTCTTAAAAAAAAAAAGGCATTTACACTTACAAAATGGAATGAGGCGGGACACCCTCCTTCTTAAAAATGTTTCTAGAGCTACTGAAAAATTTGCGTTTACAAAATAGTTGATAAGAATATTCCCCTGGATTGTACAAGTAGTGAGACGGGCGGCAGAGGGGGCCGTGCGGACATGGTGTCATTTGGATTTGGCCTCTTTCTCTCCTACTGCGCTGAAGCCGGGACTCTGCTGGTCCTTGGTTGCTGTTCTCCGCAGGTAAATCTTCTTTGGTTTCCTGCTCAAACGCGGCCGCCTGCTTGCCTTTGGCCTCGCTCTTCCCTTTTGCTTGCACCTTTTTGTCTGAAGATTTATCTTTCCCTGCAACCTTTTTGGGCTTTGCCTCGACTTTGGCAGGAGCAGTTTTAGCAGACTTAGCAGTTTTAGCAGACAACCGGGCCAATCTCCTCTTATGCTCCTCCCTGGCCGCCCCGTTGGCCGTGGTCACCTTCCTCTTGGGCATGGCGCCGGAGAAACTGGGCGAAGCTGCCGCTGCCACTATCGGTCCCCCGCCGCTTCTCCCCTCGCCCAAAGTACCGGGACCACCTGTTTTTGTTTTTTGTTTGTTTGTTTGTTTTGGAGCATGCTTTCCATTTTGACTGCTTGAGGTCAATAACTTAAAAACTTCGCAACTGCTATAACTGCAATAAAAGGAATCTGGGGACTAGGAATTGTTTTAGGGATTTACCTCACTTTTGAAAGAATCCTCTGAGTTTTGTTTTGTTTTGTTTTGTTTTAAAAATCTGGAGCATGTGGATTTAGAAACTATTTTCTTTTGTTCAATTGTGCTATTTGTTTGTTTTAATTTGGGGAGAGGGTAGGAATCCAAGCTGAGGTTCTTTCCTGCAAGCAAAATTGGACTCTAGTCCTTCGCGCTCTCTGGCACCCATCAAGCCTTTTAGAACTCTTATTCGCATTTCCCATATGTTCTCTTCACTAACACTTTCTGAAGTCATCCCATTTATGGAAGCACAAGCTATTTATTATGGTTTTTGTTTGTTTGCTTATGTTATTGTTGTTGTTGTTGTTGTTATTTGGTTTTGGGGTCACACCTGGTGGCGCTCAGGGGTTATTTCTGGCAAGCTCAGGGAACCATATGGGATGCCAGGAATCGAACCAGGTCTGTCCTGTGTTGGCCGTGTGCAAGGCAAACGCCCTACCACTGTATTATCTCTCAGGCCCCTGTTTGTTTTTGAGTCACACCCTGCAGCACTCAGGCTCTGGCTCAAAAATTACTCCTGGCAGCTGGATTGCTTGTTTCTGGGCCACATCCAGCAACGTTCAAAGGTTACTCCTGGCAAGCTCCGAGGACCATCTGGGATGCCAGGATCGAACCCGTGCCTTGTGCAAGACCTCATGCAAGGCCAACACCCTACCCTCTGTGCTATCACTCTGGCCCTCTTTTATTATGAATTTTTCAGAATTTCTAGATTAAAGGGAAGAGTACAACAAGAGTTCTCATATATCATATTGAATTGGCCAACATGAAGTGTCCAACATGGTGCCACTATTTATTTTATTGGGTGGTGGGGTCAGAGTCTGGCCACACCTGGCTGTGCTCAGGGGTTATTCCTGGTAAGGCTTAGGTGGTACCCCAGATCAAATACTAGGCAAGCATTTGAACTTTGTATTTCTCTCCCTATTCTCCAGTCACATTATTTTATCCACAAGCACTTTTCAGGATAGTTTAAAAAAGGCAGTTGGGTTCACAACGAGAGTACAGTGAGTAGGGCATTTGCTTTGCAAGGGTCTGACCCAGGGTTCGATCTCCAGCATCCCATATGGTCCCCCGGAACTGCTAGGAGTGATTCCTGACCTCAGAGTCAGGAGTAATCCCTAAGCACCGCTGGTTGTGGCCCTCAAACAAACAAAAAGGTAGCTGGGTGTGAAGCCATATGTCAACAGATACTTGCCTGCGTGCACAAACCCCGTAAAGCGGACCATGAGGGGAAGCAGTAGTTTGAACAGAGGGAACCTAGAGGCTAGTCTTAGAAAGTGGCCAAACATGGAGGTTTATCCTGCCCCCCTCAAATTTTGATTTAGACAGGCTATAAATTGCTTTCATTCAGTGCAGTCTTCAAATGGTCCCAGCAGCATTTTATCTCCCTCTGGATTCATCCTTGGGCAACTTGTGGGAGGCAAGGCCGCTGAAACCCACATTCTAGGGAGGGGGGTGAGGGACAGGGAGGAGCTCCTCAAGTTCTACTGGTCATACCTGGACCCAGCTCAGCAAGTGGGCAAGCTCTTTGGACTGTGTTCCAGGACTAGAACAAGACTAGATTCTTACTCAGACAAAATACATCAGCACACCAAACAATATATTTTAAATTTGGAAGGTTTTGGGGGTGGGGGGTCTCACCTGGCAGTGGTTAGTGCTAGTGGTGTTTGAGAACAGAGTTGGTTCCATGGAATGAAACAAGTATCCTCAAGAAAGTCAAATACCTGAACCTCTATTTGCTCTCTCTCTAGCCAATTCCAAAAATGTTTTTGTTTTGTTTTGGGGCCACATCTGGCAGTGCTTAGGGGTTACCCTGGCTCTGTGTTCAGAAATCACTCCTGGCCAGCTCCAACCCCCACCCCAGACTGCCTGCACCTTGGGACAGATTTGGAACTCCTTGTTCCGCGTTGCCGGATGCCAAACTGCTCAAAGCAAGCATTCACGTGAAGATACTCTTAACTTATACAATATAGGACTAGTTAGCTCATACCTAACACCCAATTCCCTCAGATAGCCCACAGCCCATAAAACAGGATAGCAAAAACACTGAAGCAACTTGTAATATCTCTATCATATTTAGATAAACCACTTGGATAAGGAATAATAAACTCTAAATCGAATATACGTTCAAGTACCTCTAATATAACCAGTACAACAGACCACTTTATTAAACAACCAGAAAATTCAACATTCAAAACCACCAGATGTGAAAAAATATGGGTAAAATGGAAGACATTAGCAGCTGGAGAAATGGAGATAAATCCTATTAAGTTTTCAAGTCCACCAAAATTCATGGGCCCAATAGATGAGAACCTAAAAGTGTCAATGAATGCCCTAGCAATGGAAATCAAGGAATCACTAGCCTGCGAGATTAAGAAATCTATAGGCAAACAATTCAGCCAACTCAAAAAAGAACTTTTAAAAAATATGAAAGAATCCATACAACTGAAACTAAGCGAAATAAAAAACATGTTAGCAAGCCATAATAGCAGAATTACACAGCAGAACGCATAGAGGAATTTGAGGAAAAACTACAAGACAGCAACGACAAAGAAGTCAATAAGCAAGCAAGAGACAAAACATTGGAAAAAGTTAGGTACCTAATGAACAAAGATAAAAGAAATAACCTACAAATTATAGGAATGCCAGAAGGGAAGGAAAAAAGAAAAGTAGAAGAACAAGTAGTGAGGGAATTAATAGCATAGAATTTTCCCATCCTCTGGAAAGAGACACCTGTGAAAATACAGGAGGCAAAAAAAAAAAAAAATCCAGTTGTGAGGGAATTAATAACATAGAATTTTCCCATCTTCTGGAAAGAGACACCTGTGCAAATCCAGGAGGCAAAAAGAGTCTCTAATAAAATAGATCCTAACAGACCAATACCAAGACATATAGTAATTGAACTGGCAAAAAACAAAGAGATGAATTCTTTAAAGCAATAAAGGAGACAAAACCCCTCAAATACAAAGGAAGGGACATAAGAATCAAATCAAACCTCCCTTCTGAAACAATCCAAGCAAGAAGACAGTGGATTGACATATTTAAACTACTGAATGAAAGAAACTTCCAACCTAGAGTACATTACCCGGCAAAACTCTCATTCATATGGGAAGGAGAACTAAAAACATTCTTAGACAAAAAAGAACTCACACTATTTGCGCTAACAAAACCATCTCTAAATGAGCTACTCAAAGATGTACTACACTATCCAAACCCCAGATTGTAACAGCAACCACTCTACTCAATACAATAGCCCAACAACCCTCTCTGGCAGTAATCTCCTTAAATGTCAACGGGCTAAATTCCCTTATTAAAAGACATAGAGTAGAGGGGTGAATCAGAAAACAAAAAACAGATATATGCTGCCTCCAAAAAACACACCTAAAAAGAACAGAATAGGCACAGGCTTAGAATTAAAGGATGGAAATCAATTTTACAAGCTAATGAAAAACAAAAAAAAAAGCTGAGACAGCCATTCTTATATCAGACCAAATTGCATTTAACCTCAAGAAGTGCTCAGAGACCAATAGGGCTACTACTTACTAATCAGGGGAATATTAGATCAAGAAGTACTAACTCTGATAATATCTATGCACTGACTGTAGAGTCAACAAAATATGTAAGAAATTTGCTCACAAATCTAGAGAAACATGGAAGAAAATGTGATAGTAGTAGGAGATTTCAATACTCTAGTATCATCACTAGAAAGATCCCCCAGGCAAAAACCCAGCAAAGACATAAGAGCCCTAAAGGAGAAATTAGAGGAAATACGACTAATGGACCTGTACAGGACTCTCCACCCCAAGAGAGCAGAATATACATTTTTTCTCATGTACATAGAACCTTCTTTAGAATAAACCATGCCTTAGGATACAAATCTAGGGGCCAGTGAGGTGGCGCTAGAAGGTGTCTGCCTTGCAAGTGCTAGCCAAGGAAGGACCGCGGTTCGGTTTCCTGGCATAAGTAAAAAAAATCTAACTTGCACAAAGTCACAAACATACGGATTATTAGAAGCACCCCATCAGATCATAATGCAGCAGTGATTAAGATTGGTTGTAAAAAGAAATTGTGGAGAAAATACAACACCTGGAGATTAAACAACAGGCTACTTAACAACAGCTGGATCAAAGAGGAAGTCAAGGAAGAAGTAAAAAGATTCCTTGAGATGAATGATAATGAAGAGAGAAATTGTCAAAATCTGTGGGACACAGTAAGATTAGGGGGAAACTCATAGCAATGCAGGCCTATGTCAGGAGAGAGGAAAATAACAAAATCAACAGTTTACAAGGACATCTTAAGGAGCTGGATAAACAACAGTAAAGAAACCCAAACACAGACAGAAGAAAAAAATAATAAAAGCCAGTGCAAAAATAATCAACATGGAAACAAAACAATACAAAAAAATCAATGAGATCAAGAGTTGATTCTTCAAAATAATAAACAAGATAGACAAACCGCTGGCAATACTCACCCCAAAAAAGGGAGAAAACACCCAAATAAATAGGGCCACAAATGAAAGCGGAGAGATTACAATAGAACCCCAAGAAATCCAAGACATCATGAGGGCATACTATGAACAACTATACTCAGTTAGGCTAGAGAACCCTGAAGAAATCAACAGATTTCTGGAAAAATATCATCTTTCGAGACTGGATAAGGAGGATGTAAAAAGTCTAAACAGTCCAATCACATCTGAGGAAATTGAAACAGTAATTAAGAAACTCCCCAAGAACAAAAGTCCAGGTCCAGATGGTTTTACAGGTGAGTTCTATCAAACATTCCGAGAAGAATTACAACCACTGATCCTCAGGTTCTTCCAAAACATTGAAAAGACAGGAACCCTTCCCAACTCCTTTTATGAGGCAAATATCACACTCATTCCCAAAGACTGCAAAGACACCTCCAAGAAAGAAAACTACAGACCAATCTCACTAATGAACATAGATGCAAATATCCTTAACAAAATCTTAGCAAATCGAATCCAATAATACATCAAAAAGATTATACACTATGATCAAGTGGGTTTCATACCAGGGATGCAAGGATGGTTCAACATACACAAATCAATCAACATCATACATCACATCAACAAGAAGAAAGACAAAAACCACATGATCATATCAATCAACGCAGAGAAGGCATTTGACAAAATTCAACACCCATTCATGCTAAAATACACTCAGCAAAATAGGATTAGAAGGAACTGTCCTCAAGATATAAAAAGTGCAATGCCAACATTATCCTTAATAGCGAAAAACTGAAATATTTCCACTAAGGTCAAAAACTAGACAAGGCTGCCCACTTTCTCCACTCTTACTCAACATAGTTTTAGAAGTACTAGCAATAGCTATTAGGCAAGAGAAGGGAATTAAAAGAATCCAGATAGGGAAAGATGAAGTGAAACTATATCTTTTTGCAGATGATATGATGATATACATAAAAAACCCTAAAGATTCCACAGTAAAACTCCTAGAAACAATAAGCCAATACAGCAAAGTGGCTGGCTACAAAATCAGTACACAAGAGACAATAGCATTCCTCTATACAAATAACGAAGAAGAGGAGAAAAACATTAAGGAGTCAATCCCATTTAAAATAGTAACTAAAAATATAAGTACCTGGGAATCAACCTGACAAGAGAAGTGAAAGACCTATACCAAAAAAAAAAAAACTTCAAAACGCTTCAGGAAAAAATTGAAGAGGACCTAAGGAAATGGAAGAACATCCCCTGCTCAGGGGTAGAAAGAATCTTCATAATCAAAATGACTATCTTACCTAAATTACTATATTGATTCAACGTGATCCCTATCCAAATTCAGACATCATTTTTTAAGGAACTAGAACAATCAATTATAAAGTTTATTTGGAATCACAAAAGACCTAGTTTAGCCAAATCCATCTAAAAAAACAAAAACAAAAACAAGAAATTGGGTGGCATTTCTCTACCTAATCTGAAGCATTATTATAAAGCCGTAGTCATAAAAACAGCATGGTACTGGAACAAAGACAGAGTTTCAGACCAGTGGGTTAGAACAGAATATCCAGAGATATACCCCCAAATATATGGTCAAATTATATTTGACAAAGGATCCAAGAACATAAAATGGAACAGAGACAATCTCTTCAACAAATGGTGTTGGAATAACTGGATAACCATCTGTAAGGAACTAAAGATTGATTTATACCTCACATGCTACAAAAAAATCAACTCAAAATGGATTAAAGACCTGGAAATAAGACATGAATCTATAAAGTTCATTGAGGGAAAAATAGGCAGAACACTACAAGACTTATACCTCAAAAAAGTCTTAGATGAGGGAATCCCAATGGCAAGAGTAATAGCATCAAACTTAAATAAATGTGAAACTAAATAGTTTCTGTATGGCAAAAGAAACACTGGCCAAAACTAAATGACAGTTAACAGAATGGGAAAAAAATTCACACTCAAAAGTTTCACCGGGACCACGGAGAATGACTTGAGTTGGACAGACTGGTACGCCTGGAGCCCAGAGTCAGTCTTATGCCAATAAACTTGTGGGGTGAGGCCTTCTTGTAATCAGGCCAAGGATTTTTTTTTCTGTTTTCCCTATATTTTTCTGGGCCTATGCAAACAATGGTGATTGCCACGGTCACACCTTTACTATTGTGTTTTTTTTTAACACTTATCCTTTAAGAAAAAAAACAAACAGATTACTGAACTTAAAAACAAATAACTGGGGGCTGGTGAGGTGGCGCTAGAGGTAAGGTGTCTGCCTTGCAAGTGCTAGCCAAGGAAAGACCGCAATTCGATCCCCTGGCGTCCCATATGGTCCCCCCAAGCCAAGGGCAATTTCTGAGTGCTTAGCCAGGAGTAACCCCTGAGCATCAAATGGGTGTGGCCCCCAAAAACCAAAAAAGCAAACAAACAAAAATAAAACCAAACAAATAACTGTAGTAGGGCCCGGAGAGATAGCATAGCGGCGTTTGCCTTGCAAGCAGCCGATCCAGGACCAAAGGTGATTGGTTCGAATCCCGGTGTCCCACATGGTCCCCCGTGCCTGCCAGGAGCTATTTCTGAGCAGACAGCCAGGAGTAACGCCTGAGCACCGCCGGGTGTGACCCAAAAACAAAAAAACAAACCAACCAACAAATAACTGTAGTAGAATGCCTGTCTTGAATACAGGCAGGGGATGGGAAGGGTGAAGCGGGATGTTCTGTTTGTGACTATAACCCAACTATAATCATGTTTGTAATCATGGTGCTTAAATTAAAAAAATTAATAATAAAAAATTTTTCACACTTGACACATCAGATAAAGAATTGATATCTAGGATTACAAAGCACTCAGAAAGGTGAGCCCCACAAAACCTAATAAAGCCATAGAAAAATGGGGAGAAGAAATGAATAGGCACTTTTCCAAGGAAGACTGACAGATGGTCAAGATAAATGAAAACATGTTCACCATCACTCATCATTAGAGAAATCCAAATCAAGACAACAATGAAGTACCACCTAACACCAGTGAGGAGGCACACATAAAAAATAATGGGACCAATCTTTGTTGGCAGGGATGTGGTAAGAAAGGAACTCTCATCCACTGCTGGTGGGAATGCTGCCTGGTATAACCTGTATGGAAATCAGTATGGAGGGTGCATAGAAACTCAGAATTGAACTTCCATATGATCCAGCAATTGCACTCCTGTGTATCTACCCCCAAGATGGAAGAATATTTATCCCAAAGTATGTATGTACTACACTATTTGTCACAGCACTCAACACAATAGCCAAAAATTGGAACCAACCTCAATGCCCAACAACAGATGAATGGCTCATGAAGATGTGGTATTTATACACAATGGAATATTACATAGCAGTTAGAAATAATACAATCATGGACTTTGCAGCAACATAGATGGATCTTGAAAATATATTGTTAAATGAAGTAAGCCAGAAAAAGTATAAATACAGGTATTTAGAGGTATTTAGAATATATACCACAGCTACATATAGTAATCCATCAACAGACATAAGGGTCGAAAGGGTAAAAACTCCAAACACCATAGGTGCCAGTATATAATGAGGAGAAATATTCAAATGAAGTGGAAGGGGGACAACACAAAGACGTGATTACCCATTATAACCTAAAGAAACTAGCAACGATGGAAACAGCAGTTTTGAGTGTACAGAAATGCAATGAACTTCTAACCACAAAGGTCTATAATAGTGCCCTAATGTATTTATTCACAGAATCAGGTTCAGAATATGATGAGAAGCCTGGACTCCTGCTGCAGTGATTATTAACAATATGCTTTAATGCCTTAATTTTATCAAGTATAAAATAACCCTTCAGCTTCTTTGTTCACAGGGGACTTGGAAACAAAGGGTGGATATCCTAATTTTAAACCTAGGTGTTCAATCATACTGAATACCATATACAGTGCCCATTATGTCAATGTTTTGATAAAATACTCTAATTAACCCACTTTATTTTGTTTATGTCTTCTATTAGGACCCAAAGCATATGACCATTGAGACCACTGGAACAGTCAATGGTGCACCACAGACTTATGCTACAGGTCTCACTCGTCGAACATGATGTGGCAAATCTCTACTACCTTTTTTTCTTTTATTTTTCATTTTTCTCTTTCTTCTTCCATCTACTTCTTTTTTCCCTCTCTCCTTTATACTTCTTCATCAACTCAATCTATGTTTAAAAAAAAGCTCTCGCTGTCAGTTGCTTCTTAGGAAAGGTACCTCTATACTTAAGATGTAGCTCAGGAGACTGCATAGTCCTCACCGCCACATTGCTTAGTACTATAGATGAGAAATACATGCTTGGCCTAAAAAGCTCTAGCCACTATATAATCCTGAAACCTTTATTTAGCAAAGACCATCCCTGTCAGTGAAGAAGCTTGAAAGGGGAAAACCCTCCAATTCCGACTCACTAGCCAAATCCTCTTTAACTTATATGCACTGTTTTTATCTACTGTTTTCCCTTCCTTTCTCTCCTAAGCCATATTGTAACCAATTATTTATCTTTTCTTAACTCAAGCATACCTTATGAGCTGAGACCCAGCCTATGAGAGTCTGGCCTCCAACAACAACCTAAGAATAGAACACTAATATCTCTCTTTATGTTGGCATGAGTTTGTAGACAATGGACTTCTCACTGATTGCCAAACCCAAAATGTAAACTGCTATTAGTAAGAATCATTTGTCCTATATAATGAACTTTAAATGTGGCTGATTTCTTCTTGCTAGTGTTCTTGATTCTTTTCTCTTTCATATTTCCACATATTGCTCTACATTCAAAACCTTCATCATATTCAGACTCATGTTTCTGGGGGGTGTCAAGGGGGGTGCTGGATGCTGTTTATTGCAGGTGATTTCAGATCTGTGATACCTGGTCCCATTGTTGGTCTATTATCTCCGTCCTTAATTTCTCAACATCGCAACTGATAGTTTCACCTTTCACTGTCAACCATTGCCTAAAGTTATTGTTAGAAACTGCAAAATAAGAATTTTTCCAGCTAGTGGCTCAGAAGATTGCAGGCTTCAAATATGTGAGAACCTGATTTTTATCTCCAGCTCCTCCCTCACACACACACACGCATAAAGCCAAAACTTTCTTAATTCTAACATTCCTGCTTTAGTCACTTGCTGGATTTCTGATTAGAATTATCCATCATTCACGTGAGTCATTAGTCACAAATTATAGTCATACCATGAATTAAATTCATTAAATCAAATCAAATTCATACCATAAATCCTTTTCCCTAAAGTAAAAATTTGTCAGGAAATTGAGTTAGTATCCTAACAACTTCCAATATGAACTGCCTAGTTTATTTTTATTTATTTTTTTAGCTTTTAAGACCATTCCCAGAGATCTGCAGGGTTTATTTCCGGCTCTATGCTCTGGGATCATTCCTGGTGGTATTCAGATGAACATGTGCGTCACCAGGGATCACACCCAGGTTGGCTATGTGCAAAACAAATGCCCTGTTTGCTGTCCTATTGCGTGGGCCCATACAGTCAGTATTTTTATTTGTCCTATCTTAGGCTCCTGGTAGTATCTTCAAATAAATGAAAGTTTTATTTATTTTTGTTTTGTTTTTTATTTTTTTTAGAAGAAGTTTGCTAATGTTATCCTTGAATGAATACATCTGTGGCATATACAGCCAAACTTCTATAGTTATATTTATCTAAATAACTAAAGTTCAAGAATTTTAGGTTACATGATAATAGACAGTGCAAGAAAAGCAATTCTAGGACTATCAGAGGAAAGCGGGATCTATTAAGTTTCTTCCAGATTTTTGTTTTTGAAAGAGGGAATGTAAGCTAGATTTTGTACAAGTTAGTACCTGAATTTAAATCTTTATTGTTTTTTGTTTTTGTTTTTGTTTTTGGGTCACACCCAGTAGCGATCAGGGGTTACTCCTGGCTCTATGCTCAGAAATTGTGCCTGGCAGGCATAGGAGAGTTAAATCTTTTTTTTTTTTTTTAAGAAATCTGAATAAGGATTTCTGGGAGACAAAGTGACACTTAGTATGTAAAAACTCAATTTAAATTAATCTGAATCGTCAACACATTTTTGGTCTCATAAAGCTATATTCTCTCTGTTTTTCTCTTTACTGGTTCTAGCATATATAATTAGTTGGACTGCAGTGTCATATAATAAATTTGGTAAAGAATGAGCAATATTTTAATGAGTTATTATTTTTTGTGTTTTTTGTTTGTTTTTTAAACCAGTTTTTTGACCAGTAGTGCTCAGGACTTACTCCTAGCTCTATGCTCAGTGATCACTCCTGGTGGGCTCAGGGGACCATATGGGGTGATAGGGATCAAACCTGAATGGGCTATATGCAAGGCCTTACCTGCTAGACAACCATTTTAGCCCCAGTTTTGTATTTTTGATAATCACACTCATTTGTCTCTTCTTTTCTTTTCTTTCTTTCTTTCTTTTTTTTTTCCTTTAATGTCCTTGCTTTCTGGCACAAGATACCCAAACTTGCTTTGTCTTTATTTTGTAGCAGACCTGGACTTAACTATTCCTATAAGGACCACTGGCTCCTCTGAATGAGAAATCTTAGTTGAAGACTACAATTGGCTGTTAGAAATACTTATTGCTGAGGCCGAGGCAGTGGCGCAAGGATAGGGCATTTGCCTTGCACATGGCTGACCTAGGATGAACTGCGGTTTGATTCCCTGGCGTCCTATATAGTCCTCCGAGCCAGGAGTAATTTCTGAGCGCAAGTGTGGCCCAAAAACTAAAAAAAACAAACAAACAAACAAAAAAAACCCACATACACACACACACACACACACACACAAAACAAACCTCATTGCTAGTCCGTTGTTATTTTTACTAAACATTCTGAGGACAGAGCTTGGAAATTCATCATTCTAAAAAGAGGAGTGCCGGAGAACATGACGATAGTAATTTTATTTTGGTTTTTGGGCCACACTAGGCAGTACTTGGGTTACTCCTGGCTTTTCGATCCTGGCAGGCTCAGGGGATCAGATGGAATGCTAGGGATTGAACCTGGGTCGGTCCCAGGTTGGCCATGTGCAACACAAATACCCTAGCTGCTGTGCTATTGCTCCAGTCCCTATAAAAATAATTTAAACCTGCATTGTGAGATGGCAGTTTTCCTAAACCTTGAAGTTTAAATCTACCTCTTCTCAAATATCAAAGACTTTGGCTGTGAATCAACATCACTGCTTTATTGTCCCTGGATCTTTTTCAAAACAGCAATATCAGTAGCTTGAGTGATAGTACATTGGACTTGCACCTGATTTGATCCCAGGCATGTAGCTGCTTTCTTAAGCCCACCAGGAGGGAGTCCTCACCAGACAGCAAGGAGTAAACCCTTAACACTATTGAATGTGGCTCCAACTAATTCCAAAAGACAAAGCCCAGCAACATAAGTACTAAAACAGTGTGTTTAGTAAACTAAAGTTTTATAATTTCCTTATAGCTTTTGATACTTAGAAAACAATCTAATAAAGACACAAATTTAAATACTTTTTTCAAAGTGAGTTATCTGTTACTAACTTGAAAATTATATCCATTTGTTTCAGGAAGTTTTCAACTTACCTGTCCTCTATTGATCATTATTTGAAGTCTTCCCTTTCCCTCTCCTTTCTTGTTATTAAAAAAGATATTATTGGGCTCGGAAAGATAGCACAGCGGCATTTGCCTTGCAAGCAGCCGATCCAGGACCAAAGGTGGTTGGTTTGAATCCCGGTGTCCCATATGGTCCCCCGTGCCTGCCAGGAGCTATTTCTGGGCAAACAGCCAAAAGTAACCCCTGAGCAACGCTGGGTGTGGCCCAAAAACAAAAACAAAAAAAAGAAAAAAAGATATTATTACATGTCATGGTGAAACTCATTTTATTTTTCTCAAGAGAATTTTGGGCATAGCTTCCTTAAAATGAAAAGGCTGGGTCAAATGATTTTATCTGTCAGTTTGTTGAATATTTTCAAAATCTTTCCTGTAAAGTTTGTATCATTTTTGCATCTTCTCAAACAAATGTGTAGGACCCAGTTGGGGCTTGGAAATTAAAGTGGTTGCATTATTAGGGGCAAAAATGAAAGAGACTTGGTACTCTAAAGTTGGCATGTGGCAAGAAGGGCTAGGCCTGTGCCAATACTGCCGTTTGCAAAGGGTATCATGAAGACAGTTTGAGAGGTGCTAAGCCAACTCATGAGTGGAACCAAATTGCTGCCCAATTGCAGCACCACCGCTCAGGGGCTGTGGAGCAAGTCCTTTTTCCTTTTGATTTTTCTCTCACCTTCTATTGCCCCCTACTGACAGAAAAGGAAACAGGAACCAGCTAGCTGTGATGAGCTGAGTTCTAACATGGAACAAAGTACTGAGAGGTGAACTCAGTTAAGACAACAGCTGACACATCACGAAGTTGGATTTTGTCCATAAGATCAAGATGCCTGGGGCCGGAGAGATAGCATGGAGGTAAAGCGTTTGCCTTACATGCATAAGGTCATCGGTTCGAATCCCGGCGTCCCATATGGTCCCCCGTGCCTGCCAGGAGCAATTTCTGAGCATGAAGCCAGGAGTAACCCCTGAGCACTGCCGGGTGTGACCCAAAAATCACAAAAAAAAAAAAAAAAAAAAGATCAAGATGCCTTTGAGAACTGGAGAGAGAATTTAGCAGGTATGTTTCTGGCATTAAATGAAACCAACCTGGGTTCCATCTCTGGCATCTCATATAGCCCCGTAAGCCCTACCTGCCTGTAGTGCAGAGCCAGGAGGGAGCCCCGAGCATAAACAGGTGCCCCCCCCCAAATATTACATTCATATAAAGGGTAATTATTTTTTAGATCACACCTGGCGATATTCAGGAACTTCTCCTGGCTCTGTGCTCAGGAATCACTCTTGGCAGTCTTAGGGGCCCATATGAAATGCTGGGGACTGGACCTAGGTCAGAGGCATGCAAGACAAACACCTCTTTGTCCTCCTACAAGCATAATTATTAAGCTATTGTTTAATCCTAATCTAAGCTTCTGATTTACTTGTTTTGTTTTTGGGTCACATCCAGCTGCAATCAGGGTTACTCCTGACTCTGGGTTCAGAAATCAGTCCTGGCAGACACGGGGGATTATATGAAATGCCAGGATTCAAACCACCGCCTGTCTCAGATTGGCTGTGTGGGAGGCAAGCGCTCTACCACTGTGCCATCTCTCTGGCTTCTCATCATTTTTTAAAAAAAGATTCTTTTTTTGGGGGGGGGGCACACCCGGCGTTACTCGGGGGTTATTCTTGGCTGTCTGCTCAGAAATAGCTCCTGGCAGGCACGGGGGACCATATGGGACACCGGGATTCGAACCAACCACCTTTGGTCCTGGATTGGCTGCTTGCAAGGTAAATGCCGCTGTGCTATCTCTCCGGGCCCAAAAATAGATTCTTTAATTAAATCACCATGATACATGGTGACAAAGTTGTTCACGCTTGAGTTTCAGTCATACAATGTCCAACAACAACCTTCACCAGTGCACATTTCCTACCACCAATGTCCTCCTTGCACTTGCCCCTGTCTGCCTTCTGTGGCAAACATTTTTCTTCTCTCTTCCTTTTTTTCTTTTCAGACACTGTGGTTTGCAATACTGTTACTGAATGGGATATCAAGCATATCATGTTACCTCCTTCCAGCACCCAGTTCTGTCCAGACTATCATCTCAAACTCTCATTGTCATACCGGTCCTCCTCTGCCTGCTACTTGTGGCAAGATTTTTACCATGGACTGGTCTTCCTGACCTTCTAATTTGTCTTTGGAGTTTTGTTTTTGGGCCACAACCGGTGACACTCAGAAGTTACTCCTGGCAGTCTCAGGGGACCATATGGGATGCCAGGGGTCAAATCAGGGTTGGCCACGTGCAAGGCAAACACCCTTTCTGTGCTATTGCTCTGGCTTCATTTTTGAAATATTATCATATGATCTTTTTTTTTAATATTCACAAATGAGTGTGGTTATTCTACATATGTCCCTCTCCTAATTCATTTCATTCAGCATAATATTCTCCTCCAACCATGTATAAGTAAATTTAATGACTTTATATTTTAAAGAATCATCTTGTCATTGGTGGACCATATGGGATGCTAGGGATCAAGTCTGGGTCAGCTGTGCACAAGGTGAGCACTCTACCCATTTATCATTCCAGCCCTGTCACTCAGTCTCTCTGATCCACTTTTTAAGGTTAGGTCCTTGTCGACCACATTCCCCCCTTTTTCAGGCTTAATTTTTTTTTTCCTTAGTGCAAGGGTGTGGTGAACATTGAATGCTTTGCTTTGTTGCCCACTGATGGTAAAACCTCTGTGGAAAATTTGAGATAATTAAGCACTAACAATTGACAGCAAAGAATTCATTCACTCACGGGGGCTGTATATGTGGAACTTCCCAGGCAGGCTAACAAGAGTTTAAAGGAATCCTTAGGGTATGAGGTGTCAGGAAGTGTGAGTCCTGATTTACACCCAGACCCTTTACTCACTTTCCAGGTGATGTTATCTTCCCAATTGACATCCCCAGGGCAACCCCTTTTAGAAAAGGGAACATATTCTCCTCCTTTTAGCTTGAGTCCCAGAAGCCTCTATGGCTAACTTCTGCTATCTCAGCAGGTCCACATCCAGACAATGTGTCAATAATTCTGTTAACTGCTGCTTGTACCTTGGGCCTCAGAGTTATGCATTTCACTCTGCACACACTTATACCAAACCTCTTTTCACTGAATGAGAACAGGCAGGAATAAAAAGTGAAATATTTAGCATAATCTGTCATAAACTCCAAGTGAGGCGAACTATAAAGATTCACCCTCAGAGCACAGCAAACACAAGGGAAAGCCACACAGAAATTCACCAATGAGTAAATATGAGTAAAATGAGTAAATGAGTAAAATATGGCTCATAAAGGAAGGAAGGAAGGAAAGAAGGAAGGAAGGAAGGAAGGAAGGAAGGTAGGGACAGAAGGAAGGGAGGATGAAGGGAAGGGGGAGGGAGAAGTGGAGGAGGGAAGAAAGGGAGCGAGGAAGGAGGGAGGGAGGGACGGAGGGAGGAAAGGAAGGAGGGAGGGAGGGAGAGAAGAAAGGAGGGAGAGGGAAGGAGGGAAATAGGGAAGAAAGGGAGGGAGAGAGGAAAGGAGAGAGGGAGAAAGGGAGGGAGGAAAGAAGGAAGGGAGGAAAGAAGGGAGAAAAGAAGGGAGGGAAGGAGGAAGAAAGGAGAAAGAAGGGAGGGAGGAAAGAAGGGAGGGAGGAAGAAGGGAAGAAAGGAGGGAGGGAGGAAACGGAGGAAGGAAGGGAGGAAGGGAGAAAGAAGGGTGGACTGGAGAGGAGGGAGGAAGGAAAAGAGGGAGGAAGAGAGAAAAGAAGGGAGAAGGGAGGGAGGGGATGGAAGGAAGGAAGAGAGGAAAGGAGGGAGGGAGGAAGGGAGGGAAGAATGAAGAAAGGAAGGGAGGGAAGAAGAGAGGAAGGGAGAAAGAAAGGGTAGTCAGCACAGCAAAATAAAGTATAAGGACAGAAGTGAGAAAACTACAATCAGTGACAGAGCTGAAGAGTAATGAAATTAAACCACCACCAACAACAAAAATACCTCACTAGGGGGCCAGAGAGATAGCACAGTGGCGTTTGCCTTGCAAGCAGCCGATCCAGGAGCTAAAGTGGTTGGTTCGAGTCCTGGTGTCCCATATGGTCCCCCGTGCCTGCCAGGAGCTATTTCTGAGCAGATAGCCAGCAGTAGCCCCTGAGCACCGCCGGGTATGGCTCAAAAACAACAACAAAACAAAACAACAACAAAAACAAAACAAAACAAAAAAAAACCTCACTAGAAGACCTAGCAGAATAACAATGAGGAAACATGAGCACCAAAATGAGATGTAGGAAACCTCTAGAAAAGTATAGCACACCAGAGAGCTATGGGATGAGTATGAGAATAATATGAAATGACTTTAATGTAATTATAATTATACACAAGCTCAAAATGGAGCATCTTATCAAGAAAAACAAAGGCATAGCCATGAAAATTAGGGTCAAGTCAGGGGCTCACTATTCTACTATTATTTAAATGAAATAATTTAAATTTAAGAGAAATAAATTTGAGTGTATTAAGTGAAGCAGTCAGGCAAATTAGACAGGAGAAAACAATGAAAGACAGACATATGAAATGGAGGAACAGAAAGGAAGATAGCCTGGTTTTTAGGATGTCTAAAAATACAAAAGATAGTAACAGTTTAATTAAAATACAGAGGTCAATAATCTTTATATAAACACTCCTCTTTAGAAAATATGATCAAAGATCTCATTTATAGCTACAAGAAAAATATGTATAGCCATAATATTATCAAGTATAGGGCATAATCTAAGTAAAAGTTTTTATAATTAAGAATACGGTATTGGATGTAAAAACACAGACAGGAAGAGATTTGAAAACTGAGAAAGTGCACTTAGAAATTCAACACTTAAAGAAGCATGTCAAATCAGACACAAAAAATAACAATATATATACTTTTGTTAAGTAAATCACCCTGAGATGGAGTTAAAAAAGTTGTTGATATTTGCGAAGGCCTTCCCTCTTCTGGCCCCTGCCTCCAGGCCTTCTGGGGTGGCAGCCCAGGCAGCCAGACAAGGTGGGTGTCGGGGGTCCCTCCTGGATGGGGTCCCAAGCTTTCCCCGCCCTTCCCTCAGCTCTAGGGAGGGAAGGGCACAGGATGTAGGGCGGGCAGATCCTGGCTTCCGGCTCTCTCTCGATCCTCTTGAGCTGGAGGCTAGCTCTAGCCGGCATGGGGTTGGGGGAGACCCCATGTGGAAGGCCTTCTCCTTATCTTGGGTGCGCTGGGAGCCTTGATAGGCTCCCAGCCTTCCCCTCTTCTGCCCCCGGCCTCCAGGCCTTCTGGGGTGGCAGCCCAGGAGGCCGGAAATGGTTGGTCCTAACTTGGGGTGTGCTGAGATTTGCTCGGTTGCACTGTTTGTCACTGGCAATTTTCTGACCACTGAAAACCGCGTGGGGGGCTAGCGCCCCTGTGCGCACTGCTTGTATTAAGAGTATTCCTTATCTTTTTTTTTTTTTAACACAAACAAACAAAAAACACGCCGTGGTCTTGAAATAAGAAACATGGCGTAGCACATAACGAAAGAAAAGAAAGGAAGAGAAAAAAAAATAATTGGGGACAACAATTTCAATAATCACATCCAAACTGAGAAATCGACCAAAATAGCTAGGTAAATAAAAATAATAATAACAATAATAGATGAAGGTAAGATATATATAAATAACCAAGGTTTTGTGTTTTTTGTATTTTTTTTCCCTCCTGCCCTGGCACAGTAAATATTGGGGTCATTCGAAAAGGAATTCACTTGCCCTATGAGATATGGGGTTTCTCCGTCCTTGGAGTATACTGTCATGGGATCAGCTCTAGTCTTTGCTCAGGATCATTACTCTCCCGGTTGTGTTTTTTTTTTTTTTTTTGGTGTGTGGAAGGCTTCTGCTCTGTCCAGTGTGATACAGTCAGAGCTCTGTGTTTAGAGGTCTCAGTATCTGTACATATCCTGAGGTGGGACTTATGGTGAAGTCAGTGTTTGTGAATCTAGAGGTTCTGTTGCCTCAGTGCCATTTTAATCCATCTTCTGTGGTTGGTAATCTTGGTCTTTGCGCTAAACCTAGGAAGGCATCTAGGATAGCATCTTTCTTTGTTCTTCCAGAAGCCCCTTTCCGTTACAATTGTCTCTGCCGGACCTTTGGAACTGGGGATCATGTTTATTGTGCAGGTCTTAGTTCAAACCCTAGACTAGGGCTTTTATGTTGGTCCCAAGATGTATACGGTCTGGTCGTGGTTCTAGCAGCCAGTCATCTGTAAATCACGATCTTGGCTTTTGTATCTACCAAAGGGTGCCACGTCTTCTGGTTTTGTATTCCTTATCTTAATGTTATGTTCTGTGTATCCAGAATGTCCATTTTGTATTCTGCCCTTTCCCACACCCCTTCAAAGCTCACTTTTACTCCTTAACTCTCTCACCCGCTTCAAACATCACTAACCCACATTACTCTTTTTTTTTTTTAATGTCTTTATTTAAACACCGTAATTACGAACATGATTGTACTTGGGTTTCAGTCATACAAAGAACACCTCCCCTTCATCAGTTTACATTCCCACCACCAATGCCCCCAATTTCCCTCCTCCCCTACCCCTTGCCTGTTTTTGAGACAGGCATTCTACTTCTCACACTCATTAACCTTGTCATGGTAGTTGTTAGTGTAATTATTTTTCTAATTGCACTCACCACTCTTTGTGGTGAGCTTTATATCCTGAGCTGGTCCTTCTGGTCCTCATCTCTGGGCATTATAACAATAGTGCCTTTTATTTTTCTTAGAACCCATAGATCAGTGAGATTATTCTCTCTCTCTCTCTCTCTCTCTCTCTCTCTCTCTCTCTCTCTCTCTCTCTCTCTCTCTCTCTCTCTCTCTCTCTCTCTCTCTCCTCTCTCTCTCTCCCCCCTGGCTTATTTTACTCAGCATTACAGTTTCCATGTACATCAATGTAAGAAAAATGTCATGACTTCATCCTGATTGTTACATAATATTCCATTGTGTATATGTACCACAATTTTTTTTAGCCATTCATGTGTTAAAGGACATCTTGATTGTCTCCAGAGTCTGGCTTTTGTAAATAGTGCTGAAATGAATATAGATGTGAAGAAGGGATTTTTGTATTGTGTTTTTGTGTTTCTAGGGTATATCTTGAGGAGTGGTATACCTGGGTCATATGAGAGCTCACTTTCCAGTTTTCTGAGGAATCTCCAGACTGTTTTGCATAGCGTCAGGACTAGTGGGCATTCCCACCAGCAATGAATAAGAGTTTTTTTTTCCCCCACATCCCGCCAGCACTGATTGTTCTTGTTCTTTGTGATATGTGCCAGTCTCTGTGGCATGAGATGGTATCTCATTGTTATTTTCATTTGCATCTTCCTGATTAGTGATATGGAGCATTTTTTCATGTGCCATTTGATCATTTGTATTTCTTCTTTGACAAAGTGTCTGTTCATTTCTTCTCCCTATTTTTGATGTGGTTAGATTATTTTTCTTGCTAAGTTCTGTCAGTTCCTTGTATATCTTAGATATTTGCCCCTTAGCTAATGGGTATTGGGTGACTACTTTCTCCAATTCTGTGGGTGGGTTTTGTATACTAGGCACTATTTCCTTTAAGTTACAGAAGCTTCTCAGCTTAATATAGTCCCATCTGTTTATCTCTTCTTCTCCTTGTCTGGAGAATGCTGTTTCCTCTTTAAAGATTCCTTTAGTCTCAATGTCATAGGGTGTTGTACCTGTGTGTTGTTCTATATACCTTATGGTTTTGGGCCTATATCAAGGTCTTTAATCCATTTAGATTTGACCTTTGTGTGTGGTGTTAGATGGAGGTCTGAGTTTGCTTTATTACAAGAGGATGACCAGTTGTCTCAACACCACTTGTTGAAGAGGCTTTCCTTGTTCCATTTTGCATTTCTTGTCTTTTTATCAGAGATTAATTGATTGAATATCTGGGGAAATCATGAACTTCTGAGTCTTCAAAACCTACCTGTGTAGTCACAGAAAAGCTATTAGCCTTTTTTTTTTAATGCATAATTTTTTTTTATTTAAACACCTTGATTACATACATGATTGTGTTTGGGTTTCAGTCATAAAAGGAACACCACCCATCACCAGTGCAACATTCCCATCACCCAAGTCCCAAATCTCCCTCCTCCCCACCCAACCCCCGCCTGTACCCTAAACAGGCTCTACATTTCCCTCATACATTCTCAATATTAGGACAGTTCAAAATGTAGTTATTTCTCTAACTAAACTCATCACTCTTTGTGGTGAGCTTCCTGAGGTGAGCTGGAACTTCCAGCTCTTTTCTCTTTTGTGTCTGAAAATTATTATTACAAGGGTGTCTTTCATTTTTCTTAAAACCCATAGATGAGTGAGACCATTCTGCGTTTTTCTCTCTCTCTCTGACTTATTTCACTCAGCATAATAGATTCCATGTACATCCATGTATAGGAAAATTTCATGACTTCATCTCTCCTGACAGCTGCATAATATTCCATTGTGTATATGTACCACAGTTTCTTTAGCCATTCGTCTGTTGAAGGGCATCTTGGTTGTTTCCAGAGTCTTGCTATGGTAAATAGAGCTGCAATGAATATAGGTGTAAGGAAGGGGTTTTTGTATTGTATTTTTGTGTTCCTAGGGTATATTCCTAGGAGTGGTATAGCTGGATCGTATGGGAGCTCGATTTCCAGTTTTTGGAGGAATCTCCATATCGCTTTCCATAAAGGTTGAACTAGACAGCATTCCCACCAGCAGTGGATAAGAGTTCCTTTCTCTCCACATCCCCGCCAACACTGTTTATTCTCATTCTTTGTGATGTGTGCCATTCTCTGGGGTGTGAGGTGGTATCTCATCGTTGTTTTGATTTGCATCTCCCTGATGATTAGTGATGTGGACACATTACTCTTTTTAACTTCAGTATTGCACAATCCTAATCACAGACCAAAGCCAGGCATTGTGTGTAACAACCCCGAACTGTTTCAAAAGACATAAACTGGACACGTATGTCTTTAGAATATTTTGTTTTTCCCTGACAACTATAAGTCTTACTATTCTCTTATACAGTGACGATTCTAACCACTTTTTATCTTCTCTTTATGAGCTGTTCAACAAGGAATTTTGGTGAAAGAGTCCCCCAGATTAATGCTTATGATTGAACCATGTCATGGGGATTATTGGACTTGTTCTATGTCCCCCCATATGCACCAATAACGGCACGTGGCATTGCTCCTTTTTTGCATAGGCACATTAAAATGGGAAAATACTATACATACAAATAAGATCCTATCTAATAGAGATTGGAATACACAAATCTTGTAGTGCAAAGGGACCTTACACCCTGAACATTGACATAATGACCTGGCACAGGCCTCAGAAGAAAGGGCATTTTCCATTCACCCCTGAACCAGGGAAGCCATCCACGAAACATCCAGGTTTGTCTATAATATCACCTGGAAGCAATCCTCTACCATGGAAGACCCTACCACTGCTCAGACATTGACCTGCTCAAAAGAGACTTCCCTTAACACTGAGAAGACTTAACAACGACGACCTGCTTACAGGACAGGGCTTCCTGCATTGCCCTTTAATGGGGAGGTGAAACGTGAGGACGCTCCACATCCTGACTTTAATGTAGGATATGCAGATTCCAGGATTTTTTTTTTTTTTTTTTTTTTTTTTTGGTTTTTGGGTCACACCCGGCGGTGCTCAGGGGTTACACCTGGCTGTCTGCTCAGAAATAGCTCCTGGCAGGCACGGGGGAACCATATGGGACACCAGGATTCGAACCAACCACCTTTGGTCCTGGATCAGCTGTTTGCAAGGCAAACACCGCTGTGCTATCTCTCCGGGCCCAGATTCCAGGATCTTTAATACAGTAACATGATACCAACAACAGAGACTGTGTGAAAAGTGTGTTGGCACTACGGACAATGTCTTGGATTGGATGATCTAACTTGCCTGGAGCCTAGAGTTGGTCTTATGCCAGGAAACTTCAGGGGTCGGGTCTCTTTGTATTTAGGCCAAGGTTATTCCTTTCCATGCCTCTCATATTTTGGTGGGCCTATGCAAACAACAACTGCCACTCTAACACCGCTTTTACTGTGCTCCTTTGACTCTAATCCTTAAAAAGCACCCACTTAAAATTTGAGGTTAACTTAAGCTAATATGCATGTACAGGGAAATGTAAAAAATACTAAGCCTCTAATGTTTAAGAAGTTACGTAAATTTTACGGCTTTAGATTGCCTTGTGTGCTGTTAAGAAATATTATAATGTGTTACAATCTGGGGACTTGAGGGACAAAGTAATTGTACATGGATTCTGTTTTATTTATCTTAATGTTCTTTGGCTGAAAGTTCAAAGTTAAGATATCAGCAAGGGGACTTCTGAGAATTATGTTATGGGTGATTGTCCTTCCACTGTAACTTTACCTTGTCCTCTTTCTTTGCATCTTTGTTCTCATAATTAAAAATTAAAAAATTTTTAAAAAAGTTGATATTTGAATTTCAGTCATGCAAGGTTCCAACACTAACATTTTAATTAATAAAATAGGTAGTCATTTGGAAAAAAGGTCAAAACTACATTTATAACTAATATCAAACAACACAACAAAATGCACAAGAATCAGAATTCTACTTATATATTTGTTTGTCTTGGGGCCACACTCAGCAATCCGGTTACTCCTGACTCTGTGTTCAGGAATTAGTCCTGGCAGGCTTGGAGACCACATAGGATGCCGGGGATTGAACTCGGGTGCAAGGCAAATACCCTACTGCTGTGCTATCACTCTGGCTCAAGAATCAGAATTTTAAAGTAAAAACAAAATTAAGTCATTATCAGTAAATGTCTATAAACTTGGGAGTAGAAAATCTGTTTCTTACTGTGATCAAATTCCTAAGCACTAAAAGAACAGGCTGATAAATCTGATGACATTAAAGAAAAAATAATTTGCATGAGAATCTGGGAGGAAAAAAAAAAAGAACACCTTTAGGGGCCAGAGTGATAGGAAAGAAGGTAGAGAGGAGCTTGCCTGGCATGCAGATGCCCCAGGTGTGATCCCTAGCTCCCTATATAGTCCCCAAGCCTGCCAGGAACAACTTTTGAGCACAGAGCTCTAAGCACTGTAAGTCTTGCCCCAAAAAACAGGCAAAAAAAAAGTTATAGAAAACTGAAATATAATAAAGAGTAAGAAGTTCTAAGGACTTAATAACGGTGCAAACTTTTCCTTTGAATACGTCCACTAGGTTAAGGAGAAAGCACAGCAGAGTGCTTGCCTTGTATGCAGCCAACCCAGGTTCGATTCTAGATATCCCATAAGGTTCCCTGAGCATTAACAGGAGTGATCGCTTGAGAGCAAAGTCAGGAATAAACCCTGAGCAATGTCGCTGTGACTCCCCCCCCCCCAAAAAAAAACCACAAAACAATAACAAATATTTAAAAGCAACTAACCTATATTTTACCAATATTATTGGTATTGGAAGTAAATTCTGAGGAACTCTGTATTCCTACAGCAGTTTCTAAAGATTTGGATCTAGGACAATCTGCCCCTGAATTTCTTGAAGTTTACCTAACTTTTTAAGAAATGTAGAAATGGGGCCGGAGAGATAGCATGGAGGTAATGTGTTTGCCTTTCATGTAGAAGGTCATCGGTTCGAATCCCGGCATCCCATATGGTCCCCCGTGCCTGCCAGGAGCAATTTCTGAGCATAGAGCCAGGAGTAACGCCTGAGCACCCAAAACCACAAAATAAATAAATAAATAAATAAATAAATAAATAAATAAATAAATAAATAAATAAAATAAAAAGAAATGTAGAAATGCAGGTGTTTTTTTTTTTTTTTTTGATTTTTGAGTCACACCTGGTGATGCTCAGGAGTTACTCCTGGCTATGCGCTCAGAAATCACTCTGACACCAGGGATCAAACGGAGGAAACGTCCTGGATCAGCTGCTTACAAGCAAAACACCCAACCGCTGTGCTATTGCTCCAGCCCCGTAGAAATGCAGGTTTCTGACACTATTTTAATTGTCCGTTTCTGTTGAAGAAAGCTCTTTCATCTAGACAGAATAGAATTTGATCACTTAAATATAGTATGTTATCTTATTAATCTCAAACAGAAACAGTTATTGCTATTTATTATTAAATCAGCAGGTGGTCTTAAGTTACTTAAGACAAAAACAAATTTAATGGACATGAAAGGAGTCAGAAATGCTAGTCAGCAGAAGAGTACTTGCCTTGCCTAGGCAAGGCCCTGGGTTTAAACTCTAGCAGTGCTTTCTTCACCACCCAGCCCCTCCCAGAAAAGAGTTAAAATATTCCTCCGATATCAGGTCATCATATTACATATAAAAGAACTAAATAACATATCAAGTAATTCTCAAAGATTCTTCTGAAAGAAGAAATGAGAGAGAAGTCACTAGAAGTCACTAGACAACATTTTCCAGATATATACATCTCTGTAAATATTCACATAATGGTTGAAAAAGCACACAATAAATAACTAAATATACATAATTGAAAGCATTTTCAATTTATTTGGTTAAAAAGTTGACTATTGCTTAAAGGCTGTTAAGATAAACAGAAAGATAAGACAAAGGATAACCAAATGATTTTAAGTTTTAAGTTTACTAATATAAAATAGGTATGTTTATACAGTTCTCTAAAAACAAGAATGTAAAAGTAAATACTCCAAGAAAATTAGAAAATCACATTCTTTATTTCCCATATCATCTTATTGAACCTAATTATGTTCCTGTTTGACTTCAGAAAATTCAGAAAAACCAGAATCCAAAATTCACTTCATCTTCTCATTTTGCTGCAAAGTAGAAAAAAAAGGGACTGTTAATAACAATAATGTACCATGACCAGATGCTCACCAATACCACAAAAATGCTGTTAATCTCCAGAAAGAATCACAATTGAAGATGTGCAATCTCTCTGGTCAGAAAGTAGACATGAGGGTTAGAGTAACTACTTGCCTTACACTCGACAGACCTGGGTTCAATCCCAGACATCCCATACGGTCCCACCAGGAGTGATCCTAAGTGCATAGTCAGGAGCACTGCCAGGTGTGGCCGCAAAAACAAAAGAATTTCAACTATAAATAGCTTTGTTAATCATTGTGCTTTCAATAAAATTTTAAAATTATTTTTGAAAAAAGAAAGTAGAATTCCAGTGAGTTCAGTGACTTCTGGCTAGCAACCCAGCTGTGGGTCTGTGTAAGCACCAGAGACAGGCATGTGTGTGACATCCTGGCCTGTGTACCTCAGCCCACTACCACCCTGGTCATTTTTCTGTTATTGCTGCAATAATACAATGGCAACAGCACCAAGGGAAAAAAGGGAAGGGAGTAAAACTAAATAGAAAAAACAGTCTCAATGGCATGGAGTATTCTACCTATGTGTTCTTCTATATACCTTATGGTTCTAGGTATGATATCAAGGTCTTTAATCCATTTGGATTTGACCTTTGTGCATGGCATTAGATGAATGTCTGAGTTCGTGTTTTTGCATGTGGCTGACCAGTTGTCCCAACACCACTTGTTGAAGAGGCTTCCCTTGCTCCATTTTGCGTTTCTTACCTCTTTATCAAAGATTGTCTGTCTGGGGAACATTCTCTGAATACTCAAATCTATTCCATTGATCTGAGGGTCTATATTCCAAAACCATGCTGTTTTAATGACTATTGCTTTGTAGTACAATTTTAAGTTAGGGAAAGTGATGCCTCCCATCTTCTTCTTCCTAAGAGCTGCTTTAACTACTTGTGGGTGTTAAGTGTTCCAAATGAATTTCAGGGTGTTTGATCCACTTTTTTGAAGAATGTCATGGGTATTCTTAAATGAATTGCATTAAATGTGTACAATGCTTTGGGGATTATTGCCATTTATCACTGTCCAAATAAGTAGAAGCAGAGATAGACAAATGGAACTATATTAAACTGAGAAGCTTCTACATCTCAAAGGAAATAGTGATTAGGATACAAAAGCCACCCACAGAATGGAAGAAATTATTTACCCAATATTCATCAGATAAGGGACCAATATCTAAAATATACAAGGTACTGACAAAATTTAACAAGAAAAAAACATCTAAGCCCATCAAAAAATGGGGAGAAGAGGATCGGAGTGATGGTGTAACAGTAGGGCATTTGCCTTGCACATGGCCAACCAAGAACAGTCCCAGGTTTGATCCTTGGCATGCCATATGGTCCCCTGAGCATGCCAGGATTGATTTCTGAATGCAGAGCAGGAGTAACCCCTGAAAACTGCTGGGTATGGCCCCAAAACAAAACAAAACAAAAAAAAATGGGAGAAGAAATGAGCAGACACTTCCTCAAATAAAAATGGCCAAAAGGCACATGAAAAAATTCTCCACATCATTAATAATCAAGGAGATGCAAATCAAAACATCAAAACAATAACGAGTACCATCTCATGCCATAGGTACTGGTACACATCACAAAGAACAAGAACATCAGTAGTGGCAGGATGTGAGGAGAAAGAAACTTTCATTCACTGCTGGTGGGAATGCCATTTTGGTCATCAGCCTTTATGAAAAACAAAATGGAGATTCGTCAAAAATCTGGAACTTGAGCTCCCATATGATCCAGCTATACCACTCCTAGGGATATACCCTAGGAACACAAAAACACTATACAAAAATGCCTTCTGCACACCTATATTCATTGTACCACTATCTATAATAGCCAGAATCTGGAAACAACCCAGATACCCAACAACAGATCAGTGGCTAAAGAAACTGTAGTACATATACACAATGAAATACTATGCAGTTGTCAGGAAAAACAAAGTCATGAAATTTTCCTATACATGGATGGACATAGAAACTATTATACTGAGTGAAATAAGTCAGAGGGAGATAGATACAGAAGTCTCGTTCATTTGTGGGATTTAAGAAAAATAAAAGAATATTGTCTTAATATCCACAGACAATAGAGATGAGGCTGGAAGAACCATCCCATAATGTGAAGCTTACCACAAGAGTGGTGAGTGCAGTTAGAGAAATAACTACACTAACAACTATCCTGACAATGGTAGTGAATGAAATAGAATGCCTGTCTCAAATACAGGCAGGGGGTTGGGGGAAGAGGGAATGGGGAGCATTGGTGGTGGGAAGGTTGTATTGATAAAAGGGAGGGTGTTCTTTTTTTATAACTGAAACCTAACTACAAACATGTTTGTAATCATGGTGCTTAAATAAAAATATTATTAAAAAATTAAAAAAAGCCTGGGCCGGGAAGGTGGCGCTAAAGGTAAGGTGTCTGCCTTGCAAGCGCTAGCCAAGGAAGGACCGAGGTTTGGCATCCCATAGGGTGCTTCCAAGCCAGGAGCGATTTCTGAGCGCATAGCCAGGAGTAACCTCCGAGCATCAAATGGGTGTGGCCCCAAAAAAACAAAAATAAATAAATAAATAAATAAATAAATAAATAAATAAAGCTAAATAGGGAAAATAAATTGACATTTGTTTTATACTTTACAAATATTAATACACTTTTCATTATGAACTAAATTTAGCATGCATATAATATATAAAAAGTGCACTATTTTAAAATAATCAAATAAGGGGCTGGAGTATTAGTAGAGTGGGTAGGGTGTTTGCTTTGCACATGGCTGTCTGGGTATGATCCTCTATATCCCATATGGTAACCTGAACACTGTCTGGAGTAATTCCTAAGTGAAGAACCAGGAGTAATCCCTGAGCATTGTCAGGTGTGGTTCAAAAACATACGTACATACATAAACAAACAAATGTTGAAGTACTGACTACTCAGTATGCTCCTTTCTGATCATATTAGTCTTGCCCTCCCAAAACATAACTATACTGAGTTGTGTTAGTCACTCATTTTCCTTTACAGCTTTTACCCTTTACCCTCTACATTTTACAATCATAAAAAGTATACTATTTAGTTTTACTTGCATTTGACCTTGTACCACTACATTTGACTTCTATGTGGTATAGGGATTTCCATCAAACCAGGGTTACCCACATATAAGGCAAATGCTTTAATGAGAAAATGTATTATTTTTCTTGTCCCTGTAATGTTTTTCTTTACTGTAAGATGTGTATTTATTTTCCTTGGAAATAAATTAAAGAGTCAGAAGAAGGAAGGCTTTTCTGGAAAATATAGGGGTACTACAATTTGAACTAATCCTCTGCTTAAGTTGATGTTTTCTGTAACTTCTAAATTTTATGGATTTTAGCTGCAATGTGGGTTTTATTTTGGTTACAAAATTCTCATTTTTCTTTTTGAAATCTTAAGTTCAATGCTAGCTTTATTCTTTAGGGCTTAAAAAAGCTCACGGGAAGGTTATTATTTAGTTTGGTCTTTTTTTCTGAGAGCAGTTCAACTTTATTGAAAGAGATTTATTATTAGATTATTTACTTGTGCTAACCAGAAGAGCAATCTTCTCTCAAGCCCTTAAGCTTGATTCACCTAGTTGGGTAAATGCCCAAGGCAAAGCCAGTTTCAGACTCCACTATCTTCTCCCATGTTGTTGTTCTCTTTCCCTCTATTAGTTATAACTCTCTAGTATAGTGGTTTACAGATGAATCATTCAGTATTGTTTTATCTTATATCCCATAATTTAAATGCATATTAGTACTAAGACTAATTCAGGCTTCCAGTATATCATGTTGTAAGAAAAGAAGAACCATTTTTTTCTCATGTCTAAGAGGTTGTAAACATGGTTCCATATTTAAAAGGTATAATAAAGAATAAGTATCTTAAGTGAAACTAGTTCCACAAACCTAGTCACCATGTCTGCATTCAGCCAGCTCCCCATACACAACCTATTCTCGAAAGAGATAGTGTAAACCAAGAAGTGAAAATGTATAGGTACACCAGCCATGCAGCTTAAGTGGCGATCTCAGGATGAGAGGAGAGGGTAGGTCAATTTCCTGCCCTAACAAAGCTACACCAGCTGCACTTACCACCCACAACCACTGCTTTGCCAAGAGTTCTACTTCACCACTCCTCTAAGGCTCTCTGCATAGACACCAGTCTAACCAAAACTCCAGGTATGCCACGATCTGGGTTGATATCAGGACATTTTTGGAGTAGAGGTCATCTCCCCCCACTTTCTTGTTCTTCCAGAAGGCCTGGCAGCCAGGAGTAACCCCTGAGCACCACAGAAAGTGGTCTCCAAAATAAAACAAAAAATCCCAAAATGTATCCATTTAAAACTTAAAATTCAGTGACTCGTAGAATTTTGCAAATATCATCACAATTTTAGAAAAATCCTAAAAAAAAAAAATTCCAAAAACAATTCTTTCTCTGGCCCAGGATTTTTCATAAAAGTGCAATTATAAGATTGTATGGATTTTGTTTTTGACCACTTTTAAAGTAGTACTGTTGACATTACATTAATATTTTACAAGATTTATTTGCACTGTGTCACCTAGCCAGCTCTCCCAACTTCAACCATGCAGTCATTACAGAAAGAACAGTTCAGGAACACATGCATGAGACCAACCATTCTGGAGTGTCCTGTTAATCCATTACCCAAATGTCTTTACCAACTTTTGAAGTTAGAACTTAGAAAATCTTACTCTTGATAGGACTGTATAATGAATTTTTAAGTTTAAGTACTCAGCGGTACTCAGGGGTTACTCTTTGTTCTGCACTCAGAAGTTATTCCTGGCAGGCTCGAGGAACCAAATATGATGTTGGGGAACAAACCTGGCCAGACGCATGCAAGGCAAGGCACTACTCGTTGTGCTATCACTCCCACCCCAGAAATTTTTTAATTTTAAATACATTTTAAAAATACTGTTTTTTGATTTTGAAGTTCAGGTAGAATCATTACAATAGTGTTAAATTTGAAGTTTCTGTACCTTCCCACCACCAAAGCTCCCAAGCCTCTCTACCACATTCCTAACTTCACTTTTTTTTTGTTTTGTTTTTTGGGCCACACCCAGCGGTGCTCAGGGGTTACTCCTGGCTATCAGCTCAGAAATAGGTCCTGGGTCAGCTGCTTGCAAGGCAAACCGCTGTGATATCTTCTCCAGCCCCCTAACTTCACTTTTTATCCAACTCTTCCTTCACTCCCTTTCCCTCACCCACTGCTAGATAATCTGTCTAGAATTCAAAGGTCAAGGGTTTGGCCTCATTTTTACATTGAAACAATGTTCTAGAAAGGAGTATGGCAGTAGTATACTATACCTAAAAACAATCAAAGCCAACAGTTGTACACATAATTATACATAAAAATATATATAAACTCCCCATTATGTGTACAAGTATATATATAAGTATATATACATAAAGGGAAATTACATGTTAACAGAAACGTTTTATTAGTATTCAAATGTATTGATATACTAATGTATACATTTTATTACATATTTATTTATAATATATAATTTACATATTTTAATTTAATATATATACAAATATATAAATTTGGCTGGTATTTTTCCAACCTTTTGAATATGGGTGCCTACATTCTTCAACTCTAGGAAATTCTTATCTACGAATTTTTTTTTTCTTTTGGTTTTTGGGCCACACCCAGCGATGCTCAGGGCTTACTCCTGGCTGTCTGCTCAGAAATAGCTCCTGGCAGGCACGGGGGACCATATGGGACACTGGGATTCGAACCAACCACCTTTGGTCCTGGATCGGCTGCTTGCAAGGCAAACGTCGCTGTGCTATCTCTCCGGGCCCATCTACGAATTTTTGACTAGTGATTTTTATTTTAATAATATCTTTATTTAAGCACCATGATTACAAACATATTTGTAGTTGGGTTTTAGTTATAATAAGTACTGGAAAGGTACCAGCCAAAAGACAACAAAATAAAACATCTCCAAGATACAATAAATTTATAATCATAGGGTTAGGGTTAATAACTGCAAACTGAAATAATTTCAATATCATCTAAATACTTACTTTCTGAGACTTGGCTCTTTTAAATTGAGAGGCACACACCTTCTTTTTCGGCTTGGCATTTCTGATGATAGATCTGATTTATTTTCAAGCTTTTCAGAGTTATTTGAAACAAAATTTATATTTGTCAAGTCCTGTAGTGTTCTATCATCTTAAAATAAAAATAATTTTATATTAGTAAAATTAAATAGATTGTAACTATTTGAAACAAATTTTAAAACTCAGAATCAAGTTTTAGGTCTGAGAGACTCAATTATTGGCATCCTACATGATTCTCTGAGCACTGCCAGAAGTGATTCCCAGAGCACAGACAGGAGTAAGCCCTGAGCATCACTGATGTAGCACAAAAACAAAAGAATTTAGAATTAAGTTTTAATTTTAGCTATTGCAATATAGGTACTGAATATATTTGTAAGACAATTTTTTATTTTATTTTAATTTTTTTTTTGGTTTTTGGGTCACACCTGGCAGCGCTCAAGGGTTACTCCTGGCTCTATGCTCAGAAATCACTCCTGGCAGGTTCGGGGACTATATGGGATGCCAGGATTCAAACCAGCTTCCTTCTGCATGCAAGGCAAACTCTCTACCTCCATGCTATCTTTCCAGCCCCAGAATTTTAATTTTTTCCAACAATAACAAGGAAAAGAGACTTAGTATACAATATTTTTCTTCCAGAGTTATATATCAATTTGCAATATCCTATGTAAACTCTGACAGAATCATATTACTGCACATTTAGACCAGATAGATAGTACAAGTGGTAAGGCATTGCCTTGTGTATTGCTGACCTAGATTTAAATCCCTGGTACCATATACATTCCACCAAACATGGTCAGAGGTCGCTCCTGAGCATAGATCCAGGAACAGTGAACACTGCCTGGGGACTACTGGATGTGGCTCCCAAAGCAAAAACAGATGAAAATTATTAAACATTCAATACTGACACTCATGTCAGGATCTGAAAATGGCAATAGAAGTATAGAGAACAAAGACTGATCATAAAATCCAATTTCTTTTACAATTCCAGAACTAGTTTTGCTTCAATAATCCTTTTTTTTAGGGCCAGAGCAATAGCACAGTGGGTAGGGCATTTGCCATGCATGCAGCCGACCAGGGTTCAATCCTTGGCATCCCATATGGTCCCTGAGCCTGCCAGGAGTAACCCCTGAGCGCAGCTGGGTGTAGCCCCAAAACAAAACAAAAAAGTTATCCTTTTTACCTGGAATAGACTTATCTATCAAAATCCTAGGGCTCCATACACCCTAGATAGAAATATTGTTTTCTTTTTTTTTTTTTTTTTTTTTTTTTTTTTTTTGGTTTTTTTGGGCCACACCCTGTGACGCTCAGGGGTTACTCCTGGCTATGCGCTCAGAAGTTGCTCCTGGCTTCTTGGGGGACCATATGGGACGCCGGGGGATCGAACCGCGGTCCATCCTAGGCTAGCGCAGGCAAGGCACGCACCTTACCTCCAGCGCCACCGCCCGGCCCCAGAAATATTGTTTTCTGTAGAAAAAAATTGTTTTAGGACCACACCTCGTGATGCTCAGCTCTGCCCACCTGTGGTACTCAGAAAAACCATATGGAGTCAGGAATTGACACAAGCAATACTGCATGCATTTGGCTTGTTAAGCTCTCTCTCTGACCCTGGCAGAAAATTTTAATTGATATGGAAGTCACTGATGTTATAAAAAGTATAGTAACAAAGGAACGTTTTTAGGACCTGATGACAAAGAAAAACAGTGGGATAAATAATGCTTTATATAAGATCATTTCAAGAATATATTTAATTCAAGTATGCAAGCAAATGGCAAAATGACTGCAGTTATTACAAGTTATTAGGAAAAGTTTTGGATTATATTTTTTACCATTTCCAACATTATAATTTTCTGCATTGAGTGCTAATTTAATGAAGGGGAGAGGCATTCTATAAAAGAATATAATGATAGTAATTCTTTAGGGCCTGAAATGAAACCTAATTCAAGAGTTGCAGGATTCTTGAGTCAAAATTGACCCCTCATGCTCAGCATAGTAGTGTACATCCATTAAAATAGCATGCATATCACCATTGCATGTTCCATGTACATACACAAATATTTTGAGGAAAGGGGTTAGTATTGCTTATTAATCAAGCTTTAACACTTAAATTAATGCTTTGATCACATTAAATATATACTATTGGAGAAAGGTCTGCTTGTAAGAAATTTACAACTGTCTCAAAATAAAAGCAGATGATTCATATTTAAGACACGTGATTTTCCTGCAAACACCTAAAATTTTTTTTATCTGCCAGATATTATTATCAGACGATAGATAGAAATCAAAGCAGATCTTAAGTAAAGGGATCTTTCCAGTGTGTTTAGAAGACCTTGAGATTCTCAGTCCATTGGACCTGTGAGGCCATGTGAAGACCAATGCAAGGCCCAAAGAAGGTTACTGCATGGGCCCAGAGATAACAATAATTGTCTAGGTCACCCCAAGGTTACACAGGGCTTCAGGCCACATCCAGTGATATCAGAGGGAACATGTGGTGCCAGAGAATCTAATTAGGATTAGTCATATGCAAGGCATGCTCATCTTTATACTTCTACCCTACGCCCAAATGAGTTCTTTGAACTCAATACTCATTGAAAACGTCTCAAAGTATTACAATTTCTTTAAATTACTCTATATTGTCCTACAGATTAGACTATATAGCTTTCAAATTCTATGAAAATGTCAGTTATAATAGGAAATACTTTTCTACCTACCTACTTCTGATTTTTTTGTTCTCTGGTTGATTTTGAAATTTGTCGGTATCATCTTCTCATTAATTGCTTGAAAAATTGATGGGCTCTGCATGGCCAAATTTTCCTTTAGTATCAAATTTTTACTAGAAGAAATACTCAAAGGTATGGAATCTTCATGAACACTGTTAAAAGAAGTCTCTTGTATGTTAGGTGAATATATCTGAGATAAAGATTTAAACATCTTTGTGAAAAAGTCTGCCTTTCTTTCGACAATTTCCTTATTTTCCAAGGATTTTTCCTTATTGGAGTCAACTGATATCCCCTGAATGGTGTCAGATATCATCTCCATCTCTTCATAGCTCTGAGAAGAAGAATCTATTAAGGTCTTTCTTTTCCTTGATTTGGATGTTTTTCTTTGCTTTGGTACTTGACACTCTCCTTCATTTATCATTTCCACAAAGGGACTATTGATTTTATTCAGAATCATAGTGCTTCGTTTTCGATTCTTACGTGGTTTCGTTTGGTTTCCAGGACCAGGATCTGCTTCTTTAGAACAAGGTCTTAAACCTGATTTGAAGGAGGCAAATGCTTGTGAAGAGTCTTCTAACTGCAAAACGGGTTTGTTTCTGTCATCTGCCAAAATGATTGGGGATTTTCCTAGTGATTCTTTCCCATTACTTTCATCTTGTTTGCAATAATTTGAAATCAGATACTTTTCCTTTTCATTACTATTTATTTCCATATCATAGCCACTAATAACATCTTGGCATTCAAGTCTTTGTTTGGATTTATTTACTTTAAGATCAATATTATTGGTATAGCTTTCTTGGCTCTGTGCATCTTGACTATTATTGTTATGTTCCTGGCTCATTTCAAAAGTAATTTTTTTCAAACTTACTTTCTGACTTTGTTTCTTATTTGTTTTTCGCTTAGTTTGTTTTGAAGATGTCTTATCAGTTACGTGTTTTTTTACAGCAAAGTCAGGGAGATTCTCATTCCTACTGGTAAAAGCAGCATCATTTTCAAACTTATTTAAGTCTTCCGGAATTTTAGGGATGATGTCTTTATCTTTCTGAACTAGAGGAAATAAGTTAGCATTTTCTGAATTATACATGTTTTTGTCATTCTCATTTATTTGACTGATTTCTGAAATTTCTGCCTTTTGATACAAGTTTTGTTTAAGCTTCTCATCTATTTTTGAGCTGTTTTGACATGCAGGTTGTAGATCCTGAATTTGTTTTTTAATTCCCCAAACATTTTGGCTTTTACAGTGGTTTCTATTTTTTGTGGTAGAAAGAACAGATATTTGAAGCTCAAGTGGATCTTTTAGGTTTTCAGGAATGATTTCTCCATCCTTTGCCAACAAAAGATTACTATCCTTTTCTGGGCAACATAGATTTTTGTCACCATCTTGATGAATCATTTCAGAAATAATTTCTGTTTTCCGATTTATTTTCTGCTTTGACTTATTAACTTTTAATTTATTTTGCTGAACAAGGCACATATCAGTGATCTGCTTTTGCAAACCTAACACATTCTGGGCTTCATGGTCACACCATTTTCCATTTTTGCTAATGGAAACAAGAGCACTTTGACACTTACTTGTTGAATGAACTTCTAAATTGACAGAGGTGCTTTCTTTATTCTCTTGCATTTGGAGGAAAGCTTTTTCTGAACCATGAACAACTTGAGTATCATCCACATGTATTGGGAACATTTCAGAAATTATTTCTGTCTTCCTATTTCTTTTGTGCCTAAACTTCTTATTAACTGTTAACTCATTTTGCTGAGTAGACTGGTTATCATTAGTATGATTTTTCAAATTCAATACATTTTGGGTCTCATAATCACATAAACTTCTATTGCCTTTGGTGCTAAGATCAACTGTTTGAAATTCAGTTGTAATTTCCAGATTCTCAGAGATGATTTCTTTATCCTTTTGGTTTGGAAACTGGTTACCCTTTTCAAACTTATAGAGTACAAAAGTCTTTCTAGAAGCTTTGCTTTTATTGCAAGCTACAGAACTCTTAATCCTATCATCCTTATTTTCCAGTTGGAATTGGTCTGAATTTTGGACGAGTGAGCATGTTTTTTCTTGCTCATTTGTTATGTGTATTCTTTTCTTCTTTTCATTATCCTGTGTACTTTCTCTATCATCTGGATCAAAATCATTAGGAAGGGGTATTTTCTTCAGTATGCTCAACTGTGCTGGCTGTTCAGTAATGGAAACAAAACCTGTCTCCTCTGTATTCCCTTTGCCATCCAGAACAATTGTTTTCTTTTCCAGTCCACTTTCATTTTTCTCATCAGCACTTTTCAATTTACTTTTTAACCTTTCTCTTTTTTTTCCAGGGCTTGAATATTTCACTTTTCTGAACATTTTACTTTTACAATCATTTAGTTTGTTCTTACTTGCATTTTTAGTGCCTGTAGAAACTGCAATAATTTTACTTACTTCGCTGGCAGTTAAATCCATGTCAGCATCATACACAGTTTTCTGCAACAGAAAGTCATCAGAAACCTGAAGCTGACTCACAGATTCTGTAGCAGGTTCACTTGTAGGCTGGGAAGAGGAATCAAGAAGACATTGTCTATTTCTTGGCTTTTTATCAGTAACTTCACTGGCATCATCGTTTATCTCATTATTACATTTTACTTCTAGGTTTGAACTCTGTTGTTCATCTAAATCTTCCACATAGGGTGTGTGTGTCAGAGGATTATTTGATTCCAAAGAGGATAAACGTTTTTTCCTTGTAGTTATATTGCTAACAGATGTCTTTTTCTTTTCGTGGCCAATCGACTTTGTATTTTTCAACTCATCTATAAGAGAACTCTTGGGACTCTGGTCTAAGTGAATGTTGATTTCTATAAAATAAAGGGAAACAAAATTCAGAAATAAGTGTGACAAGAAATTTATTATTTTAAATGATGTAGAACTGATCGAAGTATTCTAAGTCACATTTTGCATTTGTAACTGTGGGAAATATGTACCAAGAATCCATTCAGCAATCGTCTCAACAGAGTAGAATACACCAAGAGTAAATTCATTAACACTATATTTCGGGGCCCGGAGAGATGGCACAGCGGCGTTTGCCTTGCAAGCAGCCGATCCAGGACCAAAGGTGGTTGGTTCGAATCCCGGTGTCCCATATGGTCCCCCGTGCCTGCCAGGAGCTATTTCTGAGCAGACAGCCAGGAGTAACCCCTGAGCACCGCTGGGTGTGACCCAAAAACTAAAAAAAACAAAACAAAACAAAAAAAAAACACTATATTTCTTGAGAAGATGTTAACAAAGAACAGTGATAACTCTGACAAAGATTGTTATCAAAAGACTATCAGCAGACAATTAAAGTTGGTAAAAGCATTTATATATATATATAATTTATAAATATATATTCACACACATTATACACATTTTTTTTGTTTTGTTTTGTTTGGATTTTAGGCTGCATCCGGCAGTGCTCAGGGGTTACTACTGGCTCTGCACTCAGGGGACCATATGGGATGCTGGGGATTGAACCTGGGATGGCCTCATGCAAAGCAAACGCTCTATCTGCTGTGCCATTACTCTGGCCCCGCTATACACACATCTTTGAAAGGATTATTTTTGGCCTCATTTAGTGGTTACTCCTGGCACTGCATTCAGAAATTACTCTTGGTGGGCTTGGGAGAACATACAGGATGCTGGGGATTGAACCTGGGTTAGCAGCATGCAAGGCAAACACATGCATAACCTACCCTCTGTGCTATGGCTCTGGCCCCAAGTTCTAAATTTGTTTGTGTGTGTTTGTTTTAGGTTTAGAGCCATACCCAGCAGTGCTCAAGGGTTAACTCCTGGCTCTATGCTCAGAAGACCATATGGGATGCTGGCAATCGAACTCGTATCATGCCTGGTCAGCTGTGTGCAAGGCAAATGCCCCACTGCTGTGCTATCTACCCCTCCAAGGTCTAAATTCTTAATTCAGGGGCCGGAGAGATAGCATGGAGGTTAAGGTGTTTGCCTGCATGCTGAAGGATGGTGGTTCAAATCCCGGCATCCCATATGGTCCCAAGCCTGCCGGGGGTGATTTCTGAGCGTAAAGCCAGGAGTAGCCCCTGAGCATTGCTGGATGTGACCCAAAAACAAAAACAAAAAAATCTTAATTCAATATTGTTATGGTTCCATAACCTAATCTAAAAATCTTTTAATAAAAAAACCAGACTGCGTTAGAAAATTATTTTGAGATACTCTGTAATTAATTTGTAATTAGTACAAATGCTAAGATATATGGAAATGACCCAAATTCCCAACTATGTATTAATGGATCAAGAAGTTGTATATATGTGCAACAGAATTTGACACAGCTCTGAGAACAAAATAATAAATGTTGCACTAACATGAGTAGAAGTAGAGGATATCATGCTGAGTGAAGCCAATTGGAAAGAAAGATAAAATAATTTCTCATATTTGGGACTTAAAAAGACATATAGCCAGACATATAACAAAGGACCAAAGGCAACACAACAGAAGAACTGATCCACAAAACTATGTTGGGGTAGTGCCCAAAGGGAAGGAACTTGAAGTTCTTGGGGGACTGATGATTATTGTACTCATAATGGTTATAATGTTGGGATGTGTATGACAAAGCATTCTTAACAAAATTAAATCATAGAACCATAGTCAATTAAAGCAAAAAGTGGTAAGTATAATCATTTTCCCTTGGTCAACCATGACCTAGGTTGTGTTTGATTATGGCTCTCAAAAGTCACACCTATCTAAATCCCCAATTTTTACATTTGTAAAATTAAATTCATGGCATGGTTCATAAACTAAGTTACCAAGTAATTTCTTTAGGCCAGCTCATTTCTAAATTACTCTGGCACAGTGGATTTGATATTTGTCACACATTTACTTTTTTTGGGGGGGGCACAAACAGGGGTTTGGTCAGGGGTTATTCCTTGCTCTGCACTTAGGATTCACATCTGCTAGGGCTCAGAGGACTATATGGGACATTGGGGATCAACCTGAGTCAGGCACATGGAAGGCAAATGCCTATTCACTGCACTATCGTTCTAGTTTTACTTTTAAATTAAATTTGCACCAGTAATTTTAAGAGTAAAGTTAGCGAATATACAACTCTGTAACAGAGAGATCTAACTTACTTGCTATTTATATATCACTATTGTTAAGAAAACTAATGACTATGATTAATACCCAAAATAAAAATTATTTTAAAACTCACCTTTATCAACAATAGCAGAAATATGTTCTGAGTCATCTAAACCATCCATATTCTGATTACACTTTTTAGGAAATAACAATTCTGAATTATGCTGTGCTGACAAAATTTGTTTGGGTGATACTGAAGATGAAGCATCAGATGATAGTTTTGAAATAAGACTGCTTTCCTGTTGCATTTTATTTTTATCATCATTATCATCATCATCAACATCATCATCATCATCATCATTTGAAGTTAAAGGAACCCTAAAGCCAAGAAGGAATAGTATAAGAATTTTATATAAGTTATTAAGTGAAATACTGAGAAAAAAAAATCACATAGTTTGTTCTACAACCCATTTATTTATTTAAGACCCAAAATATTATTGGATACGTTAGCTACAACATAAATAATATTATGGTGCTACAATTTTGTGTTCAATGAAAACAATTATAGGAAGGAAATATAAGATTCAGAATAAAGGGTAAATGTTTCTAGTCCCCATTGTTGACAATATTACTGATTGAGCTACTGAGATTATTAACACTTGGGGGATGGAGTGATAGCAGAGCAGTAGGCTGTTTGCCTTGCATGCAGTTGACCTGGGATGGACCCGGATTTGATCCCTGGCATCCCATATAGTTGTTAGAAATGAGGTCTCTCTCCCTTCCCGGAGCAAGATTTTAGCCGGCATGGACGGCCAGCTGGCAGACCCCTCATGGGCCAGCGGCCTTTAAGTCCAGCCCAGGGTCAGGGGGGTCCGCAATTGGGTCACACGACCTCCCTCTCCCCCATTCCTCCGGATCTCCAGATGCACCAATAATGCCCCATGGCATTGATCCTTGTTTGCATAGACACATTAAAATGGGAAAAAAAATACATACAGATAAGTTCTTATCTAATAAATCTCAGTACAATGTACCTTACACCCTGAACATTGATATAATGAACTGGCACAGGCTTCAGAAGAATGGGCATCCTCCATACACGCCGGAACCAGGCAAGCTATCTACGAAACATCCAAGGTCTTTTAGAACAACAGCGGGAAGCAGTCCTCTACCAGGAAAGACACTACCAAGGGTCTGACATCGACCTCTTATAAAGAGACTTCCGTTTCCACCGAGAAGACTTGATAGCAACAATGACCTGCTCTACAGGACATGGTTCTCTCTAGTGCCCCTTAAGTGGGAGGTGAAACGAGAGGATGCTATGCACCATCCTGACTGCAATATGGGACATGCAGACTCCAGGATCTTTAATACAGAAGCATGATACCAACAACAGAGACTATGTGAGGAATGGAGGTGTATTGCCACTACAGAGGATGACTTGAATTGAACAAACTAATTTGCCTGGAGCCTAGAGTCAATCCTGTGCCAGGAAACTTCAGGGTTAGGGTCTCCTTGTATTTAGACCATAATTTGTCTTTCCATGTCCCTTATGTTTTGGTGGGCCTATGCAAACAAATGCCACTTGAATACCATTTTTTACTATGTTCCCTTGACTCCAACCCTTAAGAAAAACAAGCCACTAAAACTTTTGAGGTTAACTTAAACTAGGTAGTATGTACATGGAACTAGAGAAATGTACTTTGCCCTCAATGTTTAAGGAGCTACATAAGTATAATGTCTTTAGATTATATTGTGTGCTGCTAAGAAATAGTATGTACTACAACTGGGGATCTGAGGGACAAGTAATTGTACTGTACATGGGTTCAGTTTTGTTTTTCTAAATGCTCTTTGGCTGAAAGTTCAAGGCTGGGACATCATCGATGGGACTACCGAGAATGCTGTTTATGGGTGATTGGGCTTCCACTGTAACTTTACCCTGTCCTCTTCTTTACATCTTTGTTGTCATAATTAAAATAAAAAAAAATATGAAAAAAAAAAAAAAAAAGAAATACTTGAGTCCACTGATTACCTGGGGAAAAGAAAATAACTAGACTAGGAATACCAGAGAAATTTGCATACTAAATTGATATATGTTTCTTTAGACTGTAAAGCTAGACATGGAAGGAAATACCATAAACCACAGCATGCCAACACTAGCCTGTTAATACCTTACAATTGTATAACACACACAAACACTAAATGTAGAATAAAGCAAGTGTCCTACTGTAGGACCCACTGTCCTATTATTCTGTTCCCTAAAATTGAATTGTTAAATTACTACATTCTGTCCTCAATTTCTTTTTACTGGCACAATGTTAACAATCATTTCATTATTTTTTCTAAATTTCAAAAGAAGCAGATGGAACAAAAATCATTCAAAGTTCAATTCAGGTAGACTATTTAACCAAGTTTTAAAGCACTAACCTTGCAAATGGATGTGTCAACTTGCACTGTTTACTAGTTCGTTTCTTTTTGCTAGCAGGCAGAAGAAAAGGACTCTGATGGAACTGGTTTGGAAAAAGAAAATGAAAAGCAAGACTTCTAAATCATAAACTATGTGCTACTAAAGTGTCAAATTAATCAAATTATACAAAGATACCAATAGTAGCAGAATAATTCATGCATTAGAATTCAATATTAAATGAGAATATGATGTCAAAGTTAATCATAAACCATCTGTATTCATGCCACAGAAAATTACCACTAATATTTTGGCATATAAACCTTCCAAATGTTTCCATCTATGCATAGAATAAGCATGCATATATAAAGTCACACAGATATAACCATGCATATATTATCATGACTCCATCAGCTTTATGAAACATAGTATTGGATTTGATAAAGCACAATTTAAATGACTGTCTGGATGATTTTATTAAAATTTTTGTTTCTATATTTTTATTTATTAGTAATTACAACCACAAAATTAGATGAATTTAGGGAAACAAGTACAATCAGGAGAGAGAAGGCCTAGAACTGAGTCTGTGAGTACCTAAAATGTATTTATTTATTTATTTATTTATTTACTTATTTATTTTGTCACAGCAGCTTGCTCTGAGCTTACTCCTGACTATCAGGGAATCACTCCTGGTGACGCTTAGGGGATTATATGCAGTACTGGGGAGTAAACCACAGTAAGGAGCATACACGGTAAGTACTGTATCTGTGTACAGTACTAGTACCCCACTCCTCTGGTTATCCAAAATTTAGCAACCAGGAAAATTAAGAGCTGTTTTATGTTTAAGTACGAAGGTAGGAAAAATTCCACTGGTAGGGTTCAAGAGAAACTTGAGTTGCCAGAGAGATAGTTTAGCCTGGCACATGGCTAATTCCAGTTTTTGTTTGTATTTTTTTTTTTTTTTTTTGGTTTTCGGCCACACCTGGTGATGCTCAGAGGTTACTTCTGGCTATGCGCTCAGAAATCGCTCCTGGCTTGGGGGATCAAACCACCGTCCGTCCTAAGCTAGAACAGGCAGCTTGCACCACTGCTCCAGCCCCTAATCCCAGTTCTATCCACGAAATCAGTTAGTTTCCACCAACATAGGATCCCCTAGCATTGCCACGAGAGATCCCTGAGCATAAAGCAAAAATAAACACAGCACAGCCAGTTGGCCCAAAAGAAAAAGCAAACAAGCAAGCAAAATGAACAAAAGAGAAAGCTGAGACAGTGTAAGCAATTCTTTAAAGTTTTTTCTCCCACTGTTTGTTTTCTTAGGCATTTTTGGTCCACTCCTGGCAGTGCTCAGGGTTAACTCTTGCAGGCTCAGGGGAGTATGGAATGCAGGGAATCAAACCTGGGTTGGCCACTTGCAAGGCAAATGCCCTCCCCACTGTGCTATAGCTCCAGCCCCTATTTATTTTTAAAAGACTGAGGGTGACTTTTTTGTATCCTGATAGAAATAATCCATGAGAGGAGAAAAATTAATAAGGCCAGAGAAAACATCACTCTACATGGAAGTTAATAGCAAAAAAAAAAAAAAAATAAGTAAATAAATAACTCAATGTCCAATAAAAGGAACCTAGTTAGTTATTTATTTTATTAAAGTTATTTTATTTTTGGGAGGTCAGACCATGGTAGCGCTCATGAGTTACTCCTGGCTCTGCACTCAGAAATCGCTGCTGGAAAGCTTGGGGACCATTGGGATGTCGCAAGTCGAACCCAAGTCCATCCAGTTGCGAGGCAAACACCCTAACATTGTGCTATTGCTCCAACCCCAGAAGCCCATTCGAGATATATCCTAAGCAACATGAAAAAAAAAAAAAAAAAAAAAAAGAGGAAGCATAGAGAGAGCCTCAAGATTGTCACAATTAGGGGCTGGGCGGTGGCGCAAGAGGTAAGGTGCCTGCCTTGCCTGCGCTGGCCTTGGACGGACCGCGGTTCGATCCCCCGGCGTCCCGCGTCCCATATGGTCCCCCAAGCCAGGAGCAACTTCTGAGCGCATAGCCAGGAGTAACCCCTGAGTGTTACCGGGTGTGGCCCAAAAACCAAAAAAAAAAAAAAAAAGATTGTCACAATTAAGAAATGCACAATTAGTGCTTTTTGAAAATAAAAGAAATAAAATAAAAAGTAATAATTAGTCTGGCATGCTATATTTTTAAGGAAAAAAAATTTAAATGTTAAGTGTTTTTTTTTTATTTTGCCACACCCAGTGGTGCTTAGGGGGTCAGGGTCACTCCTGGCTCTGTGCTTAACAATTACTCCTGGTGAGTTCAGGAAACCATTTGGGATATGCGATGCCAGGGATTGAACCCAGGTCTGATGTATACCAAGGCAAGCACCTACCATTCTAGCCCTCTATTACTGTTTTGTATGGTTTGGCTCTGCTTAAAGCCAACTGTTCTTTTGAGCTGTCTAATTCTTTTTTTTTTTAAGACAAAACCTAATATTACATAATTATTTCAATAACCAAATATGCTATGTTAATCAGCTGTTATTCAGTTAAATGATCTTTCTTTTTACACATTTAACATAAATCTCTAACCTCAATACTATTAATTTAACTAATTTCAGATATGTTCAACAATACTAAGAAAGAGGGCTAAAGTGCTAATCCAGTGGCTTGCCATCAACCCCTGGCATCCTACCTGGTCCCCCAAAGACCACCAGGATTGATTTCTGAGAGCAGAGCCAGGAATAACCCCTGGGCATCTCTGGATGTGGCCCCAAAACAAAGCAAAACAAAACAAAAGCTAAAAATGTACACCATAATACACTCCACTTACCTCCGAAATTGTGCTCATTTCAATGGCTGTTATCAAGTTATTGTTCATAAGGGCTTCTATATCTATAAGCTTCTTATTCTGTATATGTGAAATACAAAGGCTCCTTTCAATATTTAGAATTATACCACTTATGCATATTATCAGTGGAACAGAGTAAGAAAATGACTAAAATAATCTTGACCTAAAAAGATAGTATAGAAAGAGCTGCAGAAATAGGGCTCAAGGCACATGCCCCATATGCAGCCAAGCCCAGTTCAAGATCTGGGACAACATGGTCCCCTGAGCAGACCCGGGGACTTTCCTGGAGGGCCCCATGCACTATCAGCTCCTAAGGACCAGAGGGTGCCCAGGTAATTTGGGGCACATAGGACCTAACCAAACAATATATACTTGAGCCCTACCATAAAATCACTGGTCCAGATTGCAAAGAATTACAGAAGGGGCCACAGCACCTTCTGAACAGTGAGTGGTAAGGCCCCTTATCACTGACAAAAATAGAAGGTGCTACAGGGGCTAGAGAGCTAGTACAGCTAGTAGGATATTTACTTTGCATGCAGACAACCTGGGTTGTATCCCCAATATCTCATATGATCCCAGGAGCTGCTAGGAGTGAACCCTCAGCACAGAAGGAAGCCCAGGGTACTGCCAGTTGGGGCCCAAATAAAAAACAAACATAAGAAAAATACACAAGGTGAGGAAGAGTGGAGCACATGCTTTGCTTGTGCTAGGTCCCAGGTCTAGCCTCTGGCACTTTCAAGCTTCCCACACACTACTACATGTGACTGGGTTGCCTTGTTGGACCCAGCACCACTTGGTCTGAGCAGCAGTATATTGCAGGGAATGAGCACTGAACCATGAGATCTGCACAGCCAGGCTGAGCAAGTAGCTCCCATGCCCCCTAGGCATTACTTGGGAGTAACATCTCCCCCCCAAAAAAAACTCGTTATAAGATACAGTTCTATTTAGTTCAAATACAGACATAGACACACAGATATAGGCATTCTCTGTTACACATACACATCTTGAATGTTTTTGATCATAAATTTTCCTATATTTTTCTTTCTTTTGACAATGATAATGCATCGCCTGGGAAATAAATGTTGAAATTTAAACTCTCTTGTGAATCATTTTCCCATGTTAAATGATTTTCACTCATTTCAGAATTAGATCTATAGTTGTGGTCCAGATAATATGTTTTTTTATTTTTTTAATTGCTCTATCTGTAGACAGAATTGGAAATTCAAAGGAAGACCAATGACTACAATCTTTAATCCAATAGGCTTGTAATCACTGAAATGCTAGTGTTACAGAATACAAACACTCGAACTCCTTTTAATTCGCTGAAGAAATAATGCCCAACTCCTCAAAACATAGCCAAGCAACAAGCTTTGCTTATAAGTAACTACTGGTTAAGGTATTATGTTGGTTTGTAATGATACACGTATACTTGTAAGAGAACACAGGTAAACATTTAGAATGTAGACTCAGACACCTATTTTAGTAACTATGAACTGTCTGTTCATTAACATGGCACTTGATAATTTTTAAATAATTGAAAATTTTTAAAATAGAGCTTCCAAAATAATAGTTCAGATTTTTGTTACATTTTTAGCACAAATAAAATATAGTTTTCATACCAAATTATTTAGCTTTAGGCGGAGAAACGTATTCTCAAAATTCAATTTTTCCACTTCTTTTTGCAATAACGTGTTATCAGTTCTAAGTCTTCGAGAATTCTCTTTTTCTTTACTAAGAGCGTGAGCTAATGCTCTGTTGTTGTGCTTTAAAGAAATCTTGAAAATAGAAGAATTGTCTGTAAAATAATTTTAAAGAGTTAATATTGAATTTATTTATTTATTTATTTGGTTTTTGGGCCACACCCGGTAACGCTCAGGGGTTACTCCTGGCTATGCGCTCAGAAGTTGCTCCTGGCTTGGGGGACCATATGGGTCGCCGGGGGATCGAACTGTGGTTCGTCCAAGGCTAGCGCAGGCAAGTCAGGCACCTTACCTCTTGCGCCACCGCCTGGCCCCTAATATTGAATTTATACTTTACACATTCCTTAATAAAATTACTGTACAAAAATGTACTTCACTTTCTAATTTTCATTGATTTGGAAAAAATGACAATACAGAGTTAACTTTATAAAGGATGCACTTAGTCTGGAGCTGAAGGCAGATAAAGAATAAAAATGTTGTGAAGAACGCAGAATGTTTATGAATAGAGTTAAATAAAGAAACTCCAGGGTAAACTGTATTCTAGATAACTAAATCAGTTATAAAAATTAAATGTTCATACTTGCTGCTTAAACTTCTTTCCTGTGACTAGGATATAGAATGGAGAAACTGATCCCTTAAGAATGTGTATAGACAATCTGAAGAATTAAGATACAATTTCTGTGGTTCCAGAACTAAGGAAAAGAGTTAATTCTCCCAAGTCCATTAATCCAAAATTCAAATGAAAAGGAGCAGATAACTATAATGTTGCACAGGTCATTTAAACCCTGGTGGGATCTACTACTTCCCCACCGAGTTTCTTATTTCTAGGTATGGGTAGCAATCTAAATTTGATCACTTTGCAAGCACTATGTAAATATAATTTTAATTAAAGAGGCTTTATTCTTGGTAGCAAAATAATTTTATTGTGTGTTCCTTGGTAAACTCTTTTTTGGTGTTTTGGGCCACACCCAGCGAGGCTCAGGGGTTACTTCTGGCTCTGTGCTCAGAAATTGCCCCTGGCTCAGGGGACCATATGGGATACCAGGGATCGAACCCATGTCCATCCTGGATCAGCCACGTGCAAGGCAAATGCCAACCACTGTGCTACCACTCCAGTCCCTCTTGGTAAATTTTAGATTGAGTTTCCTTTGAACACTTTCCATAATTTTCTTTTATATAGCACTATTTCAGTATCATTGTGAAGTTAAAATGATTAAAAGTTTGGGCATCTTCTCCAAGCATTTCCAAATATAGCCCAAGTAACCTCAGCCAAAGTCATACTCCAAGCTGGGCAAAAGCAAACCCAGTCAGGCCAGACTGTTGGGCTGAGCTTCATTGGGAGTAGTCCATAGTATTGTGAAGCAGTACTGGTTAGGTCCCTTGCATTCCCCTCCATAAAAATATGGGCTAGAGATTCAAAAAGTACTTCATTTTGGGTAGAGAAAGGAGTTTTCCAATAATCCTTTGATAGAGCAAATAAAAATAGGTTAAAACTTGTTTAGAATTTCAGAAATTAAAAGAGTAGCATTTTCCTATTGCTCGATTTCCTCAAATTCTAAATATTTGTTCCTAAGAGTAAGTGTACTATGGTCCTGCCAAAGTAGCCTCTATAAAGGGGCCTGAGTAATAGCACAGTGGTAGGGCATTTGCCTTGCATGCAGACGACCTGGGATGGAACCGGGTTTGACCCCCGGCATCCCATGTGGTCCCACAAGCCTGGCAGGTGTGATTTCTGAGCGCAGTCAGGAGTAACTCCTGAGCATTGTCAGGTGTGGCCCAAAAACCAAAACAAACAAACAAAACCAAAATAGCCTCTCTAAAGACCAGAGCAAGAGAAGCATGTCACATGCTCAGGATATTGGGGACCTGAGTGATATAGTACAGCAGATATGGTGCTTGCCTTGTAAGTGGCTAGCCTACATTCAATTCCTGGCACCTACTCTATGGTCTCCCAAGTCAATCAAGAGTGATCCCCCAAAATAGAGCCAGGAGTAAGCCTGAGTGCTGCCAGGAATAGCCCCCACAAAATAGCCAAAACCAAAACACAACAAAAAAAAAAAAATCAACATCCCCAAAACAAAAAATACTCAGGAGGCTTGGTTATTTCACAGGGCACACACAATCACCACTTACAGCAGAAAACCTTCTCTCTTGCTAAGATGAAATCAGAGATCATTTTAAGAAGCAATGTTTTAGCTGCAGAATTCATGAAACTGGATCCCTATAGAGTTCAGAACCTTCATCCTGGCTTCTGACTATACAAAATCACCTACTATAACACCCTATCTGGGCTAACCACCTAGATGGTCCAGCATCCAATTGGTATAACAGGACACAATAATAATCTTTCTTATTTCTTAACATCTTTCCAGAAAGGTCACATTGGAATTTTCTTTAATGGACAGCAGATAGGTACTTTGAGCCAATTCTAGTCACACTGCTGAAAAGTCAGTTGTCATCACTGAGGATAAACATCATAAGTTCCAAATAACAGGAGTTAAGGAGATAAGAATCAAGTCTCATTCAACAAAATAGTCATATTTTGTACTTAAGAAAACAAACTAACAGACAGTAATAACAATTCATCAGGACAATGTAAAAATTTCAGGCCAGAGAGATAGCACAGTGAGTAGGTTGCTTGCCTTGCACATGGCCACGCAGGTTAAAATCATGTATCCTACATGGTTCCCTGAGCCTATCAGGAGTGATTCTTGAGTGCAAAGCCAGGAATAACCCCTGAGCACTGCCAGGCATAGTCCCCAATCCAAAAAAACCCCCCCAAAAATAGTAATTTATTTTTAGACTTACTTATTATTTTTGTTTTGATCTTCGAAGCAAGAGAAATATTCAACTTAGCAGTTGTTGACATTCTTTTGTCTCTCACATATCGTCTCTTTGTTTCTGGGGTAAAAAGTGAGCCAGCTTCCATCATTAGGTATTTTATCACTTCAGTGAAAACAAAAATCACAGAACTGATTAATAAAAGAATAAATAATATCTTTTTAATAGTAGCAATAGTATTTATTTATTATATTTGCAATAACCTTCTGTATATAATTTGAAAAAAATCAACTAGATTCTGACAAGATGATGGATAAATAATAATGAATGACTCTCTTCTCCCTAATTTTCAACTATGGTTTTGAATGTGATTAATAGAATGAAATGCTCAAAAAAAAAAAAAAAAAAAGAAAAGAAAAGAAAAGAAAAGAATGAAATGCAGGTCCTGGAATGGGCCAGATGCTAAGACAGAGGAGAAGGCAAAGAGTAATTGGAATGATCATAGTCTTCCTGGGTGCCTGTGGATCCTGGAACTTGCAGAGAGGAACAGGCTGGCTGTGATTTGCAGTCTGGTCAGTACAGAATAGAAGGGCTTTTCTCCAAAGGGCAGGGAACACTGGGGAACAGAGCTCCAAGGCAGACAACCAACAAAAGGCCAAGGAGCCAGGCATGCATCGGAGTGGCTGTAACTGTGAGAACAAGCTTGACTGAATGTGCTTGAGACACTTAAGTCTCAGAGTACCCAGACCCGACTCCTATATTATCTCCTGTCTACATCCCTCTGAAGGATTTGAGTGACAGAACCTACTGACTAGGACTAAACCACAGCAGAGGGACAACTTATAACCTTAAATAGGCAGGAAAGCATGGAATGCAAAACCCACCTTGAGCACTGGAAGGCTGCAGATATAGTCCCCATTGGTCTGTACACTCTTAAGTCCCTAGAAAGCCTGGGTTAACTGTTTCCTTCAACAGTATCCCCGACAGTATCCTCTGTTTGCTGCTTCTGCTCCTATCTTGTGTTGGCATGACCCAAGTTAAGTGTAGAGGTGTCACTATGTAAAGGTATAGACACCTCAGTACCCTAATATCCTAGAACTACATCCTGACACTTATAATTCTAATTGATAAAAGGTCAGGTGAGGAAAGAGACACTCAGCACACAGTAGTTACATGTAATATTTACCAAAATGAGGAAAGGGGATCTCTTCAAAGTGTAAAATTTGTACTAACCCACTTACAACTATGGACAAACCAACTATGCAAAGTATAAGGAGCCAACCGTATTAACAGATGGGCTTAATAGACACAGAACATTTTACCCTCAAACCAGCTGAATTTACTTTTTTAAAAATGTACATGGAACTTTTTCAAGCACAGATCATATGCTAGAATATAAAGCAAATTATCAATAAACCTATGAAGACGGGAATCATGCCAAATATTTCTTCTGGTTATAATACTATAAAATTAGAAATCAACAAAAGAAAACTCATAAACTGTCAAGCATGCAAAGACTAAACATGCTTTCCAGCATGTGCTAAATCAATGAAGAAATTAAAATTGCAAAAGGGAATAACTAACTCCTGAAGGCAATGAAAACAAAGAGCAGGAGAACTAATTCTTAGAACAGGGGTCTCAAACTCGCCCTCTGTACAACATTTTGTGGCCCTGCCCTAGAGGAAACTTCTTTTGTTTTGTTTTGTTTTAGTTTGTTTGAGTCACATACCCCCAATATTCAAGGCTTACTACTGACTATGCACTCAAGGATCACCCCGACTTTGCCTCCTGCGGCCCGCAGGTAAATTGAATTTGAGACCCCTGTTAGAAGGAAACCTACCACTGGGGTGGAGGAAGGAATAGAGAAGTGGGGTAAATGGTCAGGGAAGGGTCCACTAAGACAGTGATAGCAGCTGCAAATAGGGCAGCTAGGTGCTGAATGGAGGTAAAATGACATGCATAATACTCTTATCAGTGACGGTATGGTAAACCACAGTGCCTAAAAGGAGAGGGGATTTTGAGAAAAAAGGAAAACAAAAAACTTAAACAGTGCCTACCATAGATGTGGGCTGAGGAAAGGGAGGGAGACTGAGGACACTGGTGGATTCTGGTGAAAGGACTGATGCTGAACGAAACACTGACTAAAACTCAATCATGAATAACATTGTAAAGTGACACAATAAAAATTTTTAATTACCTGAAGAAAAACAAAAGTGAAACACAATTTATCAGAATCTGTAAAAGACAGCAAAAGCAATACTAAGAGAAAACTTAATAGTGATGCAGGCCCCTCATTGAAAGAGAACAAAAAGGAAAAAGAACGAAAAGAAAAAGGAAAGTCTGGGGCCGGAGAGATAGCACAGCGACAGGGCATTTGCATTGCACACAGCTGACGGGTCAGACGGTGGTTCGAATCCCGGCATCCCATAAGGTCCTGTGAGCCGGCCAAAGCGATTTCTGAGCACAGAGCCATGAGTACCCACTGAGCGTAGCTGGGTGTAATCCCAAAACAAACAAAGAAACATAAAAAAAAAAAAAAGGAAAAAGGAAAGTCACACATCATTCAACTTTACAGTTTGGGCAAAATAACAAATAAAGCCCAAAGCCAGGAGAAAAAAGAAAATCATAAAAATCAGAATAAAGGAGATAGATCAAGTAGCAACAAATATGCCTAAAACGTGTTCAACACTGAGTTCATCACACCTGGGTTTGCAGGCCCTCACCCCACTCACCCACACCAATAATATGTGGCTAATGTCTTTGGAGCACTGTTAGGTAGCAGCTCCGAGTTTGGCCTGGACCCCTGAGCTCTGTTGGGGTGGTCATTACTTCTTTTTTTTTTTAATCAAGACATAAATAAATAAACTGAATCTAAAAAAGAGGAAACGATCAATGATCAACTGGCTTTCTGAAAACAAATAAAATTAATAACTTTTATCTGAAAATCCTTTTGCTCCTGGCACCTCTAGTGGGGTGGTGGGAAGGATGGGCTGAATACAGGAGACAGAGAGATAATGCAAGGAAATCTTAATAAACAGAATCAGCTACAAAAGAGTAATATGGTTGGGGCCGGAGGTATAGCAAGGAGGTAAGGCGTTTGCCTCTCATGCAGAAGGTCAGTGACCCAAAAACCAAAACAACAACAACAACAACAAAAAGAGTAATATGGTATCACAGAACAAAGATATAAAGAATTTTAATCGGCCAAGAACAACTATATACCAAAAAATCTTATTACCCAGAAGAAACTAAGCTTTTAGATTAACAAAACCTATTAAGATTGAAATTAGTGGTTAAAACTCCCACAAATTTACTGAAAGCAAGTCTAAGAAATTAAACAGGAATTTAAAAAACTCAATCGGGTTGGATGTACTGGTGAATTCACCAAACTTTCAAAACAGAACTTAAATTTCTTCTCAGACTTAAAAAAAAAGGCGTTGGGGTTAATGAGAGAAATCATTCAATGGGCTGAGCTCAGGCTTTGCACGTAGGAGGCGGGGGCTTGATCCCGAGCACTGCACAGTGCCCCAGACAAAAACGGCCAGGAGTGACTTCCAAGCTTCAAGCTGCAAGTAATTACTGAACACTGCCAGGTGTGGAGTGCCAGTTTCACGGTTAAGTGGTGGTAACATCTCTTTGGTTAAGTCTCCAATTGCTTGGTTAAAGAAGGGATTTTTCCCTGTAGGGAATGAGCACTGCAATGCTAGGAGTAGGCCTGGCATCTGACAGCACGTACCTGGCTACTATGATCACTCAGGGGCTCGTTTGCTAGCATTTCTGCTATCCCTAAGGAAAACTAATCAAATAAAATACTCAGCCTCCACAGCCAACTTAACAAAATTGGGATTTCTCCTCTAGAAAAATAAAAAAATCATGGTTTAGATCCCCTACCAAAGTGCTACGTGAACTTCAAGATCCAGTTCAAGTTCTCCCCTCAAAACAAAGAAGGAGCTCGAGTAAGCGACCCCATCAAACGTGGCAGAGAATCCTGGAGGCTCGCAGAGGTCGCGACCGAGTTCAAGTTGACAGCAGTCGAACGGTCCGCAGAAGAGAAAATTCCTCCAGACGTTTCGCCCCCAAGCAACGAGCTCCAAATTCCAAGCGACCAGAGGCAGAGAAGTGGACCCCCAAACTGGCACCCCATCCCCTCCACCCCACTGCACGCCACCACTAGAGTCCCAGTCCCGGCTAGGGCGCTGCGACTGCAAAGGCGGAGGCAGAGGGGGCTGGGGGTGGAGCGCAAGGCCCCGGGAGGGCGCCGAGTCGGGAGGTCGGGTGTGGAAAGGGACGAGGCGCAAGGCAAGGCGAGTCCCTAGTAAACGAGGTGGCAAGACACAGACTTACGGCTTCCTCCAGGAGTGGGGAGCAGGGGTGTCGCCACCACCCACCAGCACGGCCAGCTAGCTCAACGCCGACGGCGGCGACAACTCGCGCTTAAACAGAGCGGCCGTTAGCGGTTAGCGCACCAGCCAATCAGGTCCCCGCTACGGCGGCGCAAAGGAGCGCGGTTACCAGGAAGTGGGAGGAAGAAGGGCGGGGCTTGCTTGGAGAGTTCTTAGTGGGCGTGGCTAGGAGAACCCGGAAGACCCGGCCTTTTTGGCGGGGGAGGGAGGGAGAGGGATGGAGGGGCGGGGCTAGTTCTAAATGGGCCTGGAGTCTAGCTAGGGCTCTCTGCAGCACTGTTTGCTTGATTCGTTTAAGTGTTTGCTGTTCTATTTTTGGTCTAAGGAAATGCATAACTGAAGCAACTTTCTTCTTTTTTTTTTTTTACCAAGATAGGTGAAAGGTGGAAGTTTTTGTTGTTGACTTTACTGAGGGACGACGACCCACTCAGGAAACATTTCTTCAGCATCTTGGCATTATTTTACATCTTTGCATTATTATGCGAGCATTATTATTTAGTTTTTCACTAAAAGCTACCCCCAATTTTCTTTTTAACTTTGAGGGAGAACTGGCCATGAGATTTATTCCAAAATTCTGTCTTATTGTTCTGTAGATTGAACTAACAATGATCTGTTTGAACTGAAAATGCAAGAATAGCATTTTCCATTATGTACAACTTACACAACATATTTCTTCTTTCTTTCTTTCTTTTTTTTGTTTTTGTTTTGGGGCCACACCCGGCGTTGCTCAGGGGTTACTCCTGGCTGTCTGCTCAGAAATAGCTCCTGGCAGGCTCGGGGGACCACATGAGACACCGGGATTTGAACCAACCACCTTTGGTCCTGGATCGGCTGCTTGCAAGGCAAACGCCGCTGTGCTATCTCTCCAGGCCCAATATTTCTTCTTTCAAGGCAATTGATTTTTAGCATCTTTCACAAGTCCACTTTCTTGATTTATACAACGAATTTGGGAAAACAAAGCCTGCCTTATGTATGGCAGTAGGCTGAATACAAATATTATTAGAAATCTAAGTTTTGCCAATTGGTTATTCAGTGGTGTAGTCAGTTTCATATTCAGGTCAACTTTTTTGTTCCTTCGTGACATTCAAGAAATGAATGCGAAGGGGCTGGGGTAATTGCACAGCAGGGAGGGCCTTTGCCTAGCATGTGCCGGACCCAGATTCAATCCCCAGTGTCCCATATGGTCGCCTGCCAGGAGTAATTCCTGAATGCAGAGCCAAGAGCAACCTCTGACCATCAACATGTGTGGCCTCCCAAAAACAAATAAAAAACAAACAAACAAAAAAACAAAAAGAAATGTAACCCTATTTCACTTTACAGAATCTAGAAAAATTATATAAAACTTGGTATTAGGTTAAACCTTTGAGTCTACAATATTGCAAAATAGGTCGTCAAAGAATCTGGCTATATGGATCTGGTATAAGTAGAAAAGAATTTATTATCAGCTACCTTAATTACAATGGAGCACAGTCAAAGTGTCAACTATAATAATTTTTTTTCTTTTAGGCCACACCCAGCAGCGCTCAGGGGTTGGTTAGTCCTAGCTCTACACTCATAAATCGCTCCTGGTAGGCTTGGGGGACCATATGGGATACTGGGGATCAAAACTGGTCTGGCCTGGGTCAGCAGCATGCAAAGCAAACGCCCTACCACTGTACTGTCACTCCAGTCCACAACTATAATAATTTATAATGTAACATATTGGTTATAGAAATTTCAGTTATCTAGGGTTTAAATATAAGGCTTGCTAGGATTAAAGATCAGGCAGTTCCTACTCCACAAGGAGAAGGGCAAGTTATAATTGAATGAATGATGATTGCTTGAGAATGTTAGCCCATACCACAAGTTACAAAGACTGACCATGGTGAGGCCCCACACAATCTAATTGCAGGGTTGATGGAAAATCTTTAACCTAAGGACATGTGAGCACATACCTCTTCCAGTATGTATACCCTATTAATCCACATGCAATCTATATAATCCTATTGCAGGCTATGGGAAGTTATGATTCTGGCAGCCTCTGCAAAGACTGTCAGACCTCGCTCAGAAGCAACTCCTCAATAAAGATCCTGCCAGTTGGTAAAATATGCTTCTGTCTCTGTGTTTTCTATCTCATCACCTTTCATCAATTAGTTCTATATCTTGTCTATTCAGTCTAACACATTAAATGCTCATATATATTGTATGCTTTCTCAAATGAACTATGTCAGGATTCTACCATTTAGTAATTATTTAATCTTGGAAAAGTCACTAATGCATCTGAACTTTTCTTTTCTCATTTGTAAAATGGAAGTTGTAGTAACATCCAATATATCTATATGATGGCTCCAATCAAGAGATCCTTTTGTTTAAATACATTAGTGTTGCTTCATTCTTGACTCATTTTGTAGCTGCAATTTAAAAACTCATACAAATAGGAAAGGAAAACAGGGTGGTTAGATGTAAGAGCAACTCTTCCCAAAAGTGCTGATTATTTTATCTTAGGGAATGAAGCTTAATGAATCAAATGCTTCATAAATTGTAAAAAGCTTTTGAAAATGTAAGTTACCATGCACAACTATAAACCCAAAGAGCACTACTAATTGAGCTGAATTGAACTTGATCTTAGCTTGCTTTTTGATCATTTGCTTCTTGGTATCATGGATAGAAGGAACTTGGACCTACAGCCCATTGTATCCTGGTAACACTTTAGTTGTGTATTATTTTTTGTAAGCTACTTTTTTTTTTAATAAAATAAACCAATAAAAAGAGTTCATAGTTCTGTTGTGCTACTCTCCTGCACAAGGCACTGACTTTTGGTCCTTTCTCTCCATTTTCCTTTATTATTACAAATATTGTTTGATTTTTCTCAACCTAAGTATAGGAACCAGTCCATTGAAATGTGATAGCTGTGACTCACAATTTTCACAAGGAGAAAAAGAAATGGAAAAGGCCACTATACAATAGAAGTAGTTATTTATTTATTTTAATTTTGGGGCCACACCTGGTAGTACTCAGGAGTTACTCCTGGTTCTGCATTCAGAAATCACTCTTGGCAGGTTTGGGGGACCATGTGAAATGTCAGGAATAGAACCTGAAATAGCCACATGCAAAACAAATGCCCAATCCACTGTGTTACTGCTCCAGCCCCAGAAGTACTTATTATTTATTAAACCACCTGATTTAATTACCTGTGTCAGTTGAATTACAGCAAGGGAAACTAACCTATGCTGATAGCAGAAAATAATTTTAGGGACTTAAAATCTTGAAAAGGTTCAATAGATCAGTTTGGAATTGTCAGAAGCTAGGGCCCAGTCACAGTTGTCCACAGCATAGCCTATGAGGCTGTTATTGGTCATGCACAGGCAGCAGTGCCTCTCTGTGTTGTTGATATGTTGTTGCTTAGATCTCTTTACCCTACCTGCACCATCACCACCACCAACCACCACTGCCAGTGCTCCTCCTGCCTCTAGGAAGTGGGCACTATCTGGCTAAGTTTTCCTATATCTGCTACTTGGCATCACCGATACCTATGGTTAGTTGAGCATGTCTGATGAGTGAAACTTGAATCATAGGTTGCATTCAGCAAAGGTCAGTCACAGAAAAGGAGACAAACACAAGGAGACACATAGGCAAGACTTTCCAAGCTGTAGGGTAACAACATCCTTGAGTGTGCTCAAAAGCTGGCCATCTACTCAATACAATGTAGCTCCCCCACCCTGGTTCCCAACACATGAGTTATTGCTTAAGTTAAAAGAGGTATTAAGGGCAATAAGGACATAAAAATTTAATGGGCACATTAAGAGAAAAGGCTAGGATATTTGACATAGTCAATCAGCAAGCACCCTGAAAGTATAAAGTCATGACAATTTCCTATCTTACTTTTGCCTAAGTTGGCTACTTCATCTAAAAGGCCCTAAAACTGTTTTATTCTGTCCTTTCCTAGGCGCATGTTCTCATGTCCTATATATTCTGAACAACCTAAATTCTTTATCCCAAAGGACTATGCCAACCTTGGGATTTTTGTTAGAACGACAATATCCCATATTTCTCTTTTTTTGGGGGGGGTCACACCCGGGGTTTGAACCATCGTCCTTCTGCAACAAAGGCAAATGCCTTACCGCTGTGCTATCTCTCCGGCCTCAATACCCCATATTTCACCACTACAATAATCCTCTCGATTTTCTTTAAGTAAAGGAATTCCTGCTATGCGGGGCGTCCGGGGGCGTGTCCTGGCGTCAAGAACGGGAGGGCCCGTTGGGGAGGCGTGGCTTGGTGACCGGAGAGTGCAGAATCCGGGTCTAGGGCTTGACGTAGGAACATTTTGAGGGCGTGGCGTGTCCGGCTCTGGGGCGTGGTGCGTGGTGCGTGGAGGGCGTGCTTGGCGTCTGGGGTCGGGGCGGCCGTGGAGGTATAGGCATGGTGTATGGAACGGGTTATGGGAGCGTGGCTTGGCGGACGGGGCGGGGTGAGCTGTGGAAGGCGTGGCTTGGCGTCCGGAGCGGGTTATGGAGGCGTGGCTTGGCTTCCGGGCGGGGCGGACTGTGGAGGGCGTGGCTCGGCGTCTGGAGCGGGTTGTAAGGGCGTGGCTTGGCTTCCGGGGCGGGGCGGGCTGTGGAGGGCATGGCTCGGCGTCCGGAGCAGGGTGTGGGGGCGTGGCTCGGCGTCCGGAACCTGTTATGGGAGCGTGGCTTGGCGTCCGGGGTGGGGGGTTGTGAGGGCGTGGCTTGGCTTCCGGGGCGGAGCGTGCAGCGGAGGGTGTGGTTTGAGGGGTCGGGAGCGGAGCTTCGGGCTGTCTCCGTGGAGACGCGGTTCGTCGACGCCCGGGCCACACGGGGGCGCCGCGCCGCTGGGGTCGGGACGAGTCGCGGAGAAGTTTCTCACTTCCGCGTCGGGCCTCGCGTCGTCCGGCGCTGGTGGCGAGGGCAGGGCAGGGCCACAGGTCAGTCCAGGTGGCCCACCGCCCGCTCAGGCCCGGATCCCGGAGTGGGGCGCGGGACGAGGGGTCGTAGGCCCGGGAGATGGCCGGCCGCGTCGGTCCGAGGCTGCGTGAGGAGGCGCAGGCTTGGGGCCTCTCCCGGGCCGCCCCGCCCGCCCCGCCCCTTGGCGCTTTTCCTCCCCGAGGAGCCGTGGGCGCCGCGGACTGACCGGCTGGCTCCCCCGCTGCTCTGCACCCACCGCGGGCGAGCCCCCGCCGCCTCCGACTCGGGGATGGAGGTGGATGTGGGTGGCCCAGGCCCGCGCCTCGGAGCCTCTTTCTCCTGAGGGGGCGGCCACCCCTGCTGCCTCGGAGGCGGGTCCCGGGGTGAAGGCCCCTCAGTCTTTTCCTCCTAAAGCGAAGGGAGTGGGGGAGCCCCTAAGCCCCCCCTCCCCGCTCCTCCAGAGCCCCTAGCTTGATGCTTCCTGAGGCCAATGGCGGGCCAGCAGCCTTGCACTGGGGTGATGGCGGTGCTGAGGGAGGCCTTGCGGGGTGCAGCAAGAAATTTGGCTCCATGGGACAGTGCTCAGTGTCCCACCCCCACCCCCCCATATCCCTGAGCAGGGGAGGGTGTTTACTGTCCACTCGGGCTCAGGTGTGTTGTAGACTCCTGGGGTTCCACTGGGGAACCACCTCCTCGGAAGAGGGATGTAGGTCTTGCTCTCTTGGACTTGACAGTTCCAAATTGGGACTAAACACCTGAGAGAAGAAAGATCCGAGATGCAAAGTCTATTTTAGAGTTTTCTAGAAGGGAGGCATGCAGGTAGTAAAATTGCACCCCAATCTGTTGAGGACTGCGGGACTGCATGGGATTCCTTGAACTACTACTTGCTAGCCCATGCTTCAGAGTTGTGCTCTCAGACGGAAACACATTGGGGGGCTGCACCTAGGATATCTGGGCAACTCCGGGGGTGCCTGAATGATGAGTTTTGAAAGCTGGACCTGATTTAGAATGGTTTCTTTCTGCCGACCTTATTGGCCCACGATGGTCTACCTAATAGTTTATATACTCTTTCATTGGGGTTGCCTTAACTGGGAGCCTCTCCGAACAGTTTCTGGTTGAGTACTCAGTAGTAGTTTGCTGTGGTTACTGGACTTAAGCATCCTGAAAGCCATTGTGCAATTGCTAGGAAGTGAGGGCTCTCCACAATGGACGCACCTTTGAAATCACTGCTACGGTACGTTCAAAGAAGGACCCTGAGCAATTGTCCGGTCTTCAGAATGGGTTAGGACATTAAACCCTTAAAACTTGCCTAAAGCTTCAGCCATATTGAGAGTGAAGAAGCCAGGAATTGATTTAGAAATAGGTAGTCCCTAGTTTCCTAACTTAATCACATTTCTTATTATTTTCTGTTCTCGTTTCCTTACATCTTCAGATCAAGTCTTTCAGTAGATATCTTGTGATGAAATGGATATAATTTTGCATCAGATTTATCATTTATTAAATACTGAATTGGAGACACACTGTTCCAGATTTTATGTTTGTCAATTAGTTCTGGTAGTTTTTTGAGGCAGACACTGTCACTGTTTGCATTTTGTAATTGAGAGAAACAGGTAGAGAAACATTTATTCAATGTTCCAGAGCTTATACATGCTAAAGCAAGGCCATCACATTCTACATTCCCATCTGTAGTCTAGAGCTTCCTCAGACTTTAAAAAACTAAGTCCCTATCTCAGATCATAAACACACCTTGCATCTGCTTGTTATGTGACAGACCACACATCTGTTTGTTTAGTTCTTTAAACAGTGGCTTCAGCAGCTCTAATTTGGTTACTAAGACTTCATTATCCTTTCAGAATCCTCTGAGCCAAAGTTTTATAGCTGCTGAGCTTATCTCAAGTCCTTTCATAAATGTGTTTATTTTATTTGCTTTTGGAACAGTGTTGGAAAGAACCATCATGGTTATTGTCTTTCCTGTTTTACAGAGGGGGATCAGACCGCCATCATTTTGCAATTACGAAATTTTGCAGGCAAAAAATCAGATATCATGGAAGCAATGGAAAGTCATAAGGCAGAAGAGGTGTTGGAGATCCTTCGACTGAATGTGGGTGGCTGTATATACACAGCGAGACGTTCATCTTTGTGCCGCTTCAAGGACTCCATGTTGGCATCTATGTTCAGTGGCCGTTTTCCTCTAAAAACAGATGACTCAGGTATGTATTGAAAGTCTCTAAGCATGAGTCTGAATATTAAAATCTGAGCCCAGTTTTTTTTCTTTTTGATTTTCCTAATGACATCAAGATATATTAGATTAGTATATTACTAAGATAATTGGAAATACATGGAGATTTATCACGTACACAGAAATTGAATAGATGTTTCTAGAATCTCTGATGCTGTCAAAGTTGACAAGAAGTGAGAGGGTAAGTTTGTATAAAGGGAAATTGATCTAATGTAGTTTAATTCATGTACTGAAAGTTATTAACATACCCTCAGCACCATGGGCAAAGAGGTAGAGGTTGATTAAATATATTGGCATTAAATATATTTTATCTTTCATTCTGAGTGAAAGTTTTTTTTGGAAAAAAATTGCTCTCCTATAAGATGGAGCAGTTACTGTCAGTGTGGACTTGATCCCACCTTGCTCCACCTTGTCTAGTCATGCAGCCATGTATGAACTGAAGTATAGGGCTGTAGAAATAGTACGAGACAATCTGTGACAGCAAACTGAAAACTGGTATTTCAGAAGAAACTTCAGGGCTGGGTATTTTTGTTTGGAAGCTACACTTGGCAATACTAGGGTAGGCTTGTGTGCATGGCACACAGTGCCTTGAGACCATATGGAATACCGTATCCACTGTGGAATACCAGAGTGCCACGCCATGCAGCATAGCCATCTCCATTTTAGGGGAATATTGGCCCGCCAGATGTGTCTATTGACTTTCCTGGAGCAGTGAGCTGATATTCCCCCAAGAAATATTTTAGCCAGCAGGCCCGTTGGTGGACATTAATTATACCCCCTACTTGGATTACTGGCAATATTTCTGAAATGCATGACATAATTGTGACATTACAATTTCTTACTATATGGCTTTGTCTCCCTTGCAAAACTATAGGCCAAAATTTGCCCTCAGTCAGTGTATGCTCAGGGAAATTTTCAGCACCAAAATGTTGAAAAAGTTCCCCCCTGGCAAAGTAAAATTGTAACTCAGAGACAAGTCCAGCCAGCTACTTGTAACCTGCTTCAGCTTCCAGGTGGTAAACAAACAGTTTTCTATCTTTCTTGTCTTTTGCTATTCAGCCAGCTACAAAATTGTAGCAAAACAAGTTTTTCATCTTTTGTCATAAGAGCCTCCTTTCTAAACTAGAACACCCCCTTCTCCTTATGTTACTTCCTCCCTTTTAGCTGGGGATTCTTTTCATTTGTATTGGCTAGTTTTTGATACATATATTTCAGGGCCAGCTGTCCCTCCTTCTAAGACTCCCGTGCTTTTGTCAGCATGAAAATGCCTTTTTTTTTTTTTTTTTGGTTTTTGGGCCACACCCATCTATGCTCAGGGTTTACACCTGGCAGGCACGGGGGACCATATGGGACTCCCAGATCGGCTGCTTGCAAGGCAAACGCCGCTGTGCTATCTCTCCGGCCCCGAAAATGCCTTTTATACCAGAGACATATATATGTTACCAACATGGAATAGTAAAATTGTCTCACGTCTATTGAAAATGCGGGCCCTCATACAATTTATTTTGTGTGGTTTCATTATTTTATATTTCATATTTTGCCGCCCGTGCAACCCACTCTCCCTGAAGTGGACTCATTGAAATCCCACTGATGGCTGTAGGACAGAATCTGCCTCCAGCACCAGAGATTATACCTAGGAAGGCCATATGCAGGACAAGCACCCTATCTACTGTACTATCCCAAGGGCTGGTTTTTTTGAGGGGTGCTCTTCCCCAAGAACTCTGGGGTTAACTGAACCTATTACTGATTGTTAAGAAACTTCTGCAGTGTAAGTGAGGTTTTTTTTTCACAACTTTTGGATACTCCTTGAACCCACTGTTGCTTCTGTATTAGAAGAAATGGATTATGGGATCTTAAATATGGGGTTCTTGAGACATTACTTTCCTATCTGAGTGTTAATTGGAAGAAAAAGCTAGCAATGATTGGTATTTACGCCTTTGATATCCATTTTTCAACTGAATGTTTTCTAGGGGCTTGCGTTATTGACCGTGACGGACAGTTGTTTAAATACCTTTTGGATTATCTTCATGGAGAAGTTCATATTCCCACGGATGAACAGACCCGAATTGCTTTACAGGAAGAGGCTGATTATTTTGGCATTCCTTATCCATACTGCCTGTCTGATCACTTGGCTAATGAAATGGAGACATATTCTTTAAGGTCAAATATAGAACTTAAAAAGGTCTTGGCATTTTCTTAAGTTTTAATATACATGTGTATGCACATATTAATATATACACATTTATTATGCATCAAGCATTATGTATTTTCATATCTTGTCTTGTTACATAAATCTTCAATGAGCTATTTTAAAATAAATTTTGAAGACACATTTCTTTTTTTTTTTTTTTTTGGTTTTTGGGCCACACCTGGCGTTGCTCAGGGGTTATTTCTGGCTGTCTGCTCAGAAACAGCTCCTGGCAGGCACGGGGGACCATATGGGACACCGGGATTCGAACCAACCACCTTTGGTCCTGGATCGGCTGCTTGCAAGGCAAACGCCGCTGTGCTATCTCTCCGGGCTCGAAGACACATTTCTTACTAATCTTTTTAAAACCTAAAAGCTATTTGAAAAGTTATCTTAATTACCACTCTAAGACTTACGGAGTATTTATTACTCACTTGAAGATTTAACACTTTATGATGGTATTTTGTAGAATTATTCTGCTCTTGATATTCTTTTAAAATTGAGAATGTGAGGGCATAGTGGTTATACTTTGTTTAATGTAATGATTTTATTTAAAGACTGGTCATGATAATTGTGTAAAATATCTTTTTTTTTGGTTTTGGGTCACACCTGGCATCGCTCAGGGGTTACTCCTGGCTCCATGCTCAGAAATCGCTCCTGGCATGCTCAGGGGATCATATGGGGCGCCGGGATTCAAACCAATGACCTTCTGCATGAAAGGCAAACGCCTTACCTCCATGCTATCTCTCCGGCCCCATAAAATATCTTATAATGACATCTTATACCTCATTCCGTGAACAGAGCAGTTTGTTACTAAGTTAAAATATCAGTACTTGGAGCTAAATCCATCTTGGCATGGAGCACTTTTTATATTTGTGTGAATTTCTGTGCATAGAACCAGACTAATTTTTCTGTGTATTCAGTTTTTCTATATGTGCTGGTGAAGCAAACACAGAATTTTTTTAGGCAGTTTTATAACTTCGTTGTCTGTTTATATCTTATTGATATGCATTATATTTCTAGTAATTGTATCTTTGGACAAGAAATATTTTTTTACTCTCAGTTAGTTGTGGATGGGGAAATCTGGTTTGGATTGATTTGAATGCTTTGAATTAGATGGTGGTTAGTAGAGTAAGCTGGAGGCTGGTTGTTAGGAGAGCAGCTTTGGCGGCATTGACTTGACTGCAGATCTCTGACAGGAGTTTGCCTAGCTCTGTGTGTTTTGCTCAATTTATAAAGTGTCTATTAGGCATTCTTATGGTGCTATTTGCACATCTTCAGAAGGGGTCCCAAATGCCTGATCAGAAATTAGCAGTAGTACATTCATTTTGCCAGCCAGAACACATTTATGTCAAATGTTTGTGGCATGGATCACCATACTAGGAGCATGGGACATAAAAAAAATGCAGTGTACCTTGTCCTTGGACAGTGTAATATAGTTAGACATTCTCAGAAATGTACAAGTAAAGTTAATAACCAGCTTAGGAGTTAGCAACATGAAGTCAGGAAATGGTGAGCTTCTCCTTTGTATCGGGTATTATTCTAGGTACTGGGGATAATGCAATAAATAAGACAATCAAATGTGTCTGTCCTTGGTGTGGTCATGCCAATATAATTTTATTCAGGGAAGCTCTGTCCTTCAGCCCTTCCCTCTGCCTTGTTCAGGAAACTCTCCTCTTTCCCCTTATCACTTGGCCAGTCCACGGATAGGCAGCACATACTACCCTGTGCATTGATGACTTATTGGATTATTGACTTCTTCATTAGATGTAAACTCCAGAAGGATTCTTGCGCACTTAGTATCTTTAGGACTTTAGCATACTTGATATACATGTGAAAGAGCAAATGGGTGGATCATTGCCTAATGAGTAAAGACAAATGTATATTGAGTTGATAAGTCTTCATTTTAAAATAACGAACTAATCTAGTTGATCCATAATTGGACTTGGAGTTAGAAACATCAGCCATAGGACTAGTCAGTAGCAGGTAAAAGGAAAGTGAGTCAGATGAGAAATTGAGAGGAAATGTGGAGGAAAGGGTCTAATGTTTAATTCCTCTATGAAAAAAATGTTGATGAAGCTGAGCTAAGAGAAACTAAATTATAATTTAGTGTGGAAAGGTTTCTCTATATTTTCCAGTCAGAAAAACCTTGATAGTTTTTGGATAGTGTGTGTTATTTTGTGATATTCTCCTGTCAGCCCCAACAATGCATGGTGGTTTTTTGTTTTGTTTTGTTTTTAAGGTATGTTGACCAGGCTGAAATTTATAACCTTTTTATTTCCCTTTTGACTGACTGAAAGGGAAACTTTACATGAAAGTAGTAGTGCAAACTCATTTTACTGTACTCCAGGCTTAAATTCAAACTTTATATATATTTTTTGCTTCAGGCTTTATCAGACTTCTGTGATTCGTATGGTTTAGTTTGCAATAAACCAACAGTTTGGGTTCTCCACTATCTTAGCACATCCGGTGCAAGCTGTGAGAGTAGAATTATTGGTGTCTATGCTACCAAAATGGATGGAACAGATGCTATTGATAAGCAACTGGGAGGACGAATTCACAGTAAAAGCATTTTTAAAAGGTATGTCTATATTTAAATATAAAAAGAACAAAAAGTGTTGCTCTTTTTACTGAGGTGTTAGTAAATGAATTTTATGTTTGACTGGAAAAAACCATCTTCATTTCTCAGCAGATGGAATGATTGCTGGTAACTAGAGATTGGCCTGTTATGAGGAATTTATAATTATGTCTATTTTTTGTATATAAAATGATGCCTGGGTTTAAGGAGATGGTCAAAAGGCTAAAGCATATGCCTTGCATATGTTGGACTTTTTTCTTTTTGGGGAGTCACACCCAGTGACGCTCAGGGATTAATTACTTCTGCCTCTGTGCTCAGAAATCTCTCCTGGCACTGGTGGCCACATAGGATGCCAGGATTCAAACCACCGTTTATCCTGGATCGACTGCGTGCAAAGCTAACACCTTACCGCTGTGCTATCTCACTGGTCCCATGGACTTTTTAAGTTCAATTTCTGGCACTACATTCCACTTCAAACCCCCAAATTCAAGGGTCTGGTCCTTGTACTGAGCAGCACCACACTGCTAGGGTGCTAGCACTGAACTGTACTGCTAGACTTTGAATGCACTGAGTGGCTTCTAGTTCCTCTGCATTGCTTGAGAGGCCCCTCATCCAAATACCCTAAGGTGTAGGGAATTGGTTTTATGATCTTCTGAGAGGTTTTATTTAAAAGAAAGAGAAGACAAGACTGGCCAACTGCCATGTTTGGGCTTTTTACTATGACTACAATCAGTAGGAAGGAGTTAGGAGTCCACTTGAGTGGCCCTCAGGGCCCTCCTACTAGCCTGTTTTTTTTTGTTTTTTTTTTTTTTTTGGTTTTTGGGCCACACCCTGTGACGCTCAGGGGTTACTCCTGGCTATGCGCTCAGAAGTTGCTCCTGGCTTCTTGGGGGACCATATGGGACGCCGGGGGATCGAACCGCGGTCCGTCCTAGGCTAGCGCAGGCAAGGCAGGCACCTTACCTCCAGCGCCACCGCCCTGCCCCTACCCTGTTGTTTTTGAGCTGTTCTGAGAACTGAGGAAAGGTTTCCTTGTGCCACTCTGCTTTCAAATTCAGTGACTTAATCTTTATAGGGAATTCTTTTTTTTTTTTTTTTTTTCTTTTTTGGTTTTTGGGTCATACCCAGAAGCGCTCAGGGGTTACTCCTGGCTCTGTGCTCAGAAATCGCTTCTGGTAGGCTTGGGGGACCAGGATTCGATGCCAGGATTCGAACCACCATCCTTCTGCATGCAAGGCAAACACCTTGCCTCCATGCTATCTCTCCGGACTCTATAGGGAATTATTATAATATTGATGTTCAGTTCATTTAGCACACATTATTTCTAGGTTCCTTGTGCTATTGATTTAGGCCATATACTTTTTTGGGGGTGGGGTTGGACCACACCTGGCGGCACTCAGGTTATTCCTGGTTCTGTACTTAGAAATCACTCTTGGCAGGCTCTGGATACCATATGGGATATAAGGATCAAACCCAGGTTGGTCCCAGGTTGGCTGCTTGCTAGGCAAATGCCTTACCCACTCTGCTATAGTTCCGGTCCCTGAAAGCATATCTTAATTACTAATGTGTGGTTGTCTTCTTTCCATAATTAAATATGTCATGCTTTCTCAGTTTCTTGTCAATCAAATGTTTCTAGGTAAGATACAAAAGTACCTGGCAAAGTGTTTGAAAGTTATAGTCAAAGTTGAATATTTTCTTTTTTTTTTTTTTTTTTTTTTTTGGGCCACACCCAGCGGTGCTCAGGGGCTACTCCTGGCTGTCTGCTCAGAAATAGCTCCTGGCAGGCACGGGGGACCATATGGGACACCGGGATTCGAACCAACCACCTTTGGTCCTGGATCAGCTGCTTACAAGGCAAATACCGCTGTGCTATCTCTCCGGGCCCAAAGTTGAATATTTTCTAATGTTACTAGAGATAGGTAATTTTTTTTTTAAATAAAATTTAATTTTAAGTACTTGATGATCTGTATGATGTATATTGGGAAATTAATAAACATCACAGTTTAAAGATGGAAAGTGTAGGTAGGTTAGTATATGAATATGCTATAATATACAGTATATCTATTTAAGCCTTAAATTAAAGGCTTAAAAATCACAGAACAACTATTTTGTGTCTACATATTTTATTTTTGATTAGCAATAATTTATTGTCAATTTGTTAAAAAATACATTATTTTGATGGCATAATGATATGTAATGTGTATTTTTATATAGTCATACCCTGGTAGTAAATTTTATTTTTGCACAATTTCTAGAGAGGCGGGAAATAATGTTCAGTACATTTGGAGCTATTATTCAGTAGCAGAGTTGAAGAAAATGATGGATGCCTTTGATGCCTGGGAAGGAAAAGGTACAGTACAATTCTTTTATTTCATGGCAGCAAGTAGATTCTTCCTTAACAGATAGAGTAAGCTTAAATAGTGCATTTTTTTGAGACTGTTTCTTTGTGAGGGTCAAGGAATTTGTCAGCACATACTAAACTGAGGTAGCTGATTTAAAATTAAGTTTCAGTTGTTTTAATTATAATTTAGTAACCTAAAATGCATTTGCTTGTTTTGTTTATTGGGTTAATTAAACAGAGAGGCTTCTTAGCACATATAGTGTTCATAACGTTGTCTTAGGGGATATGCTTTTAGGTTAAACATAAAATATATATATACATATATATATATATATATATATACACATATACATATTGTTGTTGTTTTGGGGTCACACCCAGCGGTGGCACTCAGGGGGGTTACTCCTGGCTCTGCACTCAAAAATTACTCCTGGCTGGCTCAGGACCATATAGGATACCAGGAATTAAACTGGGGTTCCTCCGGTATTGGTGCACCAGGGTTGGTTCATGCAAGTCAAATGCTCTACCATCACTCCAGCCCTTTAAAACATATTTATAAAAGGAATTAAAATAATACTGAGGATTCTGTTTAAAGAACTCTTAGGAATTAATAATTAAAGTTATCCTTAGGGGCTGGTGAGGTGGTGCTAGAGGTAAGATGTTTGCCTTGCAAGCGCTAGCCAAGGAAGATTGTGGGACTGCGGTTCGATCCCCGGTGTCCCATGTGGTCCCCCCAAGCCAGGGGCAATTTCTGAGCGCTTAGCCAGGAGTAACCCCTGAGCATCAAACGGGTGTGGCCCAAAAAAACAAAACAAAACAAAAAATGTTATCCTTAACTGTACAATTCGACTATTTTTACCATACTGCATGTGTTGGTAGTAATGTCTCATTTGCAATGTAATAAGTGGTTTATATTCACATATTTTAGTCTTGAAACAAACTTGCATGTATTCGTCTTTTTTTTATTTTACCTTTTTTTTTTTTATAAGGAAGTTGAGTTTCAGAAAGGACAAGCTTATATATATACATTTTTTTTTTTTAGTTTTTTTTTTTTCCCCCTGGGTCACACACCCAGCTGTGTTCAGGTATTACTCCTGGCTCTACCCTCAGAAATCACTCCTGGCAAGTCTGGGGGACCATCTGTGATGCTGGGATTCGAACCACTATCCTTCTGCATGCAAGGGAAACACCTCACCTCCATGCTATCTCTCTGGCCCCACAAGCTTATATCTTAAGAATCACAGCATTAGCTGTTCTTTGTTACCATTTTTTCCCAATTAACAAGCAGGCTTTTTAAAATGTTAATTGCAAGCACAAAATTTGGGTCTAAAGACAAATAAGACACTTCCAATGATTTTGAAATCTGGTAGAGATGAATATTACAAATCATATAGATTTTTAATGTGATCCACCCTCCCAAAATATCTCTTGAGCAGATGGGATAGAATATAATAAACAATGGGATGAAGTATAATAAAAGCAATGTTTCCCTTTTTAAGTGTCTTGTTCTAGAGTTATTTGATGTTCACTTAGGTTGAAATACAAACCCAGTCGTATTCTGTGTCTCATTTTGTCCCCCATGACTGCGAGGAACTATGTTGGTCTGTTTGTTGATTCACTGACTCAGGAAGCTGGAGAAGTGAGCTGGCATCACTGACTTGTACAAAACATTGTGACTTTAAAGAGTTTGTGATGGGTCATTATTGTTATTTAATAAAGTTCTGGAAGGCCTGTGGAGAGCCATAAAATAGGAAATATTAGTAAGCAAAAGAACTCTTGGAAGGAGAAAGGATTTTGAACAACAGTATGCAGATTATTTATGATAAAGTATTTAAAAATTATGGGGCTGGTGAGATGGCGCTAGAGTAAGGTGTCTGCCTTGCAAGCGCTAGCCAAGGAAGGACTGTGGTTCGATCCCCTGGCATCCCATTTGGTCCTCCCATGCCAGGGGCAATTTCTGAATGCTTAGCCAGGAATAATCCCTGAGCATCAAATGGGTGTGGCCGAAAAAAATAAATTATGGGGGGGGCTGAGAGATAGCACAGCGGTAGGTCATTTGCCTTGCAAGTGGCTGACCAGGACTTATGTTGGTTCGAATCCCGGCATCCCATATGGTCCCCATGCCTGCCAGGAGCGATTTCTGAGCACAGAGCCACGAAATAATCCCTGAGCACCGCCGGGTGTGCCCTCCCCCTAAAATAAAATAAAATAAAAATTATAGGGGCTGGAGCGGTGGCGCACAGTGGGGCGTTTGCCTTGCATGCTGCTGACCTAGGACAGACTGCTGTTTGATCCCGTCTCCCATATGGTCCCCCAAGCCAGGAGGAATTTCTGAGTGTATAGCCAGGAGTAACCCCTGAGTGTCACAGGGTGTGTCCCAAAAACGAAACAAAACAAAAAAAATTATAGGGGAAATCCCATTTATGATAGCATAAAAAAACATGAACAGAATTTTCCTGCCAAGAAATGCTTGCTTTTTATAAGAAGGATGCTTCTAGAATATATGCATTCATTTTTTTCATTCACCCATTAAAACCATAGATGTAAGGATTATTAGGGTGAGGCATACTATTATTGAGTGGGAAATCTGAATATTCTAGATTTTAGTTTTTAGATGAAATTATAGATTTAACATAATAACTACCAAAATATCAATGGAATTATGTGAGAATCTTGAAATTAACTTTAAAAAGTCCTTTGAGGATATATGCACACCTATGTTCATCACAATGCTTAATACAATAACCAAGATATGGACACCCAGGTGCCCAACTATGGATAAAGGGAACGAGAAGTTGTGCTATATATTCACAATGGAATACTATGCATCTGTAAGAAAGGACAAAATCATGCAATTTGCTGAGCATCAATAGAACTAGAAGGTGCCAATCTAAGTAAAATCAAATCAAGGAAAGGAATAAATATCTCTCCTTTACTGTGGGATTTAAAGATACACAGGAAGCAATGAAGGGTCAAAAGCAACAGAACTGTAGATTTGGACCACAGAACTGAGTTGTATGAAGGAGGGTTAGGTGTTGAAAGGGAAGATCTATGGAACCTTCGAAGAGGGCAGGGGATATTCTTGTGATGGGTGTTTGGGTGATTTTTGAATGATGTATGCATAAAAAGCATTAATAGTGATGTCAATCACAGTCCTGCAAAAAAGATTAAATAAAACAACAAAAATTAAAAAGTCTCTGAAAGAATAATCAGTCAAAATAACTAAGGGCATGTTGGGATGACAAATCAGAGAGATTAGTAACACTGTCAGCCTAAGAAATACAGTCTAATTCTATTTGACAAATCATGTCATAGATCTATAACACAAACCAGGTATAAGAATAGATGCAGAGAATAAGACCGAGCCCTAAGAATAAATTAGCTTGTTATAAGAAATATTTAATATTTGGAACTGGAGTGATAGCACAGTGGTAGGTGTTTGCCTAGCATGCTGCTGACCCGGGATCGAACCAGATTCAATCCCCTCATCCCATATGTCCCAGGAGCGAGTCTGCCAGGAAAAACGATTTCTGAATGCAGAGCCAGGAGTTAATCCCTCTGTGCTGCTGGGGGTGGCCCAAAAACAAAAGCAAAAAGAAGAAATATTTAATATCAGTGAAGAGTATGAGAAGCATACTTGGGAAAAACAGAATGTTAACAGTATATTGATAAATATAATACCAGTTTTTTTATAAACACAAAATAATCATCTAAAAGTAAATTTAAACAATTGATTTCTTAGTAAGAAGTGATGAGCTTAAGAAACAGTAAAGACATAGATATAGGTGATTAAATTTTTGTTTTGTTTTTTAGGACCGCACCTGATGGTGCTCAGGGGTGACTCTTGGCTTTGTGCTCAGAAATCACTCCTGGCCGTCTCAGGGGATCATATGGGAAGCTGGGGGATCAAATCCCAGGTCAGCTGCATGCTAAGCAAACGCCCTACCAGCTGTGCCATTACTTGGCCATGGATATGATTAAATTTAAGCTAATATTATTTCAATATTTGTTACCTAAATAACTGATACCACTAAATTACTAATTAATAATATTTAAATATTGAGTTTAAAATAAAAAAGTGGGGGATAGGGGCCAGAAGGATGGTATAGCAGTTGGGCGTTTGACTTGTAAGCAGCCAACCCAGGACCAACAGTGGTTCGAATCCCAGCATCCCATGTGGTCCCCCAAGCCTGCCAGGAGTGATTTCTGAGTGCAGAGCCAGGAGTAACACCTGAGTGCCACCGGGTGTGACCTAAAACCTAAATAAATAAATAAATAAATAAATAAATAAATAAATAAATAAATAAGTGGGGAATAAAAATAGTTCATTAACTGGAAAATAGTAATAGTTCATTAACTGGAAAATAGTATCCTCAGTATGGAGGACTTATTTACATTGATTAGAAAAATCAGTTTAATCTCATACTGTAGTTGTGGAAGATTCATGACCATACCATTACCATAATGTTGGGGCTAGAGAGATTGTACAGCAATAGGGCATTTGCCTTTTACTCAGCTGACCCAGGACAGACGGTTGTTGGATAGGGTACTTGTTTTGCACATGGTTGACCTAAGTTCAATCCCTGGTATCCCTTGTCGTCCTCTGACTACTGTCAGGAGTAATTCCTGAATGCAGAGCCAGTAGTAACCCTTGAGCATCTTCAGGTATGTACCCAAAACAATATAAAAATAGGTGAATTTTATGGGTGGGGGATATAGCTCAGTGATGCAGACTTGCCTTGCATGTGTGAGGCCCTAGATTCTATTTTATTCAATAAAAAGTGGGTGTTGAGAGTGTGGTAACTGTGTACATAAAATAATAAATGCTAATCACATTGTAACAAATGAACTCTTAACTATAATTAAATATTAATTTTAATTGAATTTTATTATATGCAAACTATAGCAAAAAATCTAATTTTAAATAAAACCAGTGGATGAAATTTGGTAATATTTTTATAACCTAAGTACATTTGTAAATATTAGCGTCTGGACGTTGTTTTATTTTATTTTATTTTTGTTTTTTGGGCCACACCCGGTGATGCTCAGGGGTTACTCCTGGCTCTGCGCTCAGAAATTGCTCCTAGCTTGGGGGCCATATGGGACACCAGGGATCGAACCTAGGTCCACCCTTGATCTGCCATATGCAAGGCAAACGCCCTCCCGCTGTGCTATCGCTCCAGCCTGTTTCTTTCTTTCTTTTTTTTTTTTTTTGTTTTTTTTTTTTTTTTGTTTTTTTTTGTTTTTTTGGGCCACACCCAGCGGTTCTCAGGCGTTACTTCTGGCTGTCTGCTCAGAAATAGCTCCTGGCAGGCACGGGGGACCATGTGGGACACCGGGATTCGAACCAACCACCTTTTGGTCCTGGATCGGCTGCTTGCAAGGCAAACGCCGCTGTGCTATCTCTCCGGGCCCCTTTCTTTCTTTTTTTTTTTTTTTTTTTAATTTTTATTTTTTTATTTAAACACCTTGATTACATACATGATTGTTTTTGGGTTTCAGTCATGTAAAGAACACCACCCATCACCAGTGCAACATTCCCATCACCAATGTCCAAGTCTCCCTCCTACCCACCCAACCCCCGCCTGTACTCTAAACAGGCTCTCCATTTCCCTCATACATTCTCATTATAAGGAAAATTCAAAATGTAGTTATTTCTCTAACTAAACTCATCACTCTTTGTGGTGAGCTTCCTATGGTGAGCTGGAACATCCAGCTCTTTTCACTTTTGTGTCTGGAAATTATTATTGCAAGAATGTCTTTCATTTCTCTTAAAACCCATAGATGAGTGAGACCATTCTGCGTTTTTCTCTCTCTCTCTGACTTATTTCACTCAGCATAATAGATTCCATATACATCCATGTATAGGAAAATTTCATGACTTCATCTCTCCTGACAGCTGCATAATATTCCATTGTGTATATGTACCACAGTTTCTTTAGCCATTCATCTGTTGAAGGGCATCTTGGTTGTTTCCAGAGTCTTGCTATGGTAAATAGTGCTGCAATGAATATAGGTGTAAGGAAGGGGTTTTTGTACTGTATTTTGTGTTCCTAGGGTATATTCCTAGGAGTGGTATAGCTGGATCATATGGGAGCTCGATTTCCAGTTTTTGAAGGAATCTCCATATCGCTTTCCATAAAGGTTGAACTAGACGGCATTCCCACCAGCAGTGGATAAGAGTTCCTTTCTCTCCACATCCCCGCCAACACTGTTTGTTCTCATTCTTTGTGATGTGTGCCATTCTCTGGGGTGTGAGGTGGTATCTCATCGTTGTTTTGATTTGCATCTCCCTGATGATTAGTGATGTGGAGCATTTTTTCATGTGTCTCTTGGCCATTTGTATTTCTTCTTTGTCAAAGTGTCTGTTCATTTCTTCTCCCCATTTTTTGATGGGATTAGATGTTTTTTTCTTGTAAAGTTCTGTCAGTGCCTTGTATATTTTGGAGATTAGCCCCTTATCTGATGGGTATTGGGTGAATAGTTTCTCCCACTCAGTGGGTGGCTCTTGTATCCTGGGCACTATTTCCTTTGAGGTGCAGAAACTTCTCAGCTTAATATATTCCCATCTGTTAATCTCTGCTTTCACTTGCTTGGAGAGTGCAGTTTCCTCCTTGAAGATGCCTGTAATGTCCTGGAGTGTCTTGCCTATGTGCTGTTCTATATATCTTATGGTTTTGGGGCTGATATCGAGGTCTTTAATCCATTTGGATTTTACCTTCGTGCATGATGATAGCTGGGGGTCTACGTTCAATTTTTTGCAAGCGGCTATCCAATTGTGCCAACACCACTTGTTGAAGAGGCTTTCCCTGCTCCATTTAGGGTTTCCTGCTCCTTTATCAAAAATTAGGTGGTTGTATGTCTGGGGAACATTTTCTGAGTATTCAAGTCTATTCCACTGGTCTGAGGGCCTGTCCTTATTCCAATACCATGCTGTTTTGATAACTATTGCTTTGTAGTACAGTTTAAAGTTGGGGAAAGTAATTCCTCCCATATTCTTTTTCCCAATGATTGCTTTAGCTATTCGAGGGTGTTTATTGTTCCAAATGAATTTCAAAAGTGCCTGATCCACTTCTTTGAAGAATGTCATGGGTATCTTTAGAGGGATAGCATTAAATCTGTATAATGCCTTGGGGAGTATTGCCATTTTGATGATGTTAATCCTGCCAATCCACGAGCAGGGTATGCGTTTCCATTTCCGCGTGTCCTCTCTTATTTCTTGGAGCAGAGTTTTATAGTTTTCTTTGTATAGGTCCTTCACATTTTTAGTCAAGTTGATTCCAAGATATTTGAGTTTGTGTGGCACTATTGTGAATGGGATTGTTTTCTTAATGTCCATTTCTTCCTTATTGCTATTGGTGTATAGAAAGGCCATTGATTTTTGTGTGTTAATTTTGAAGCCTGCCACTTTGCTATATGAGTCTATTGTTTCTAGAAGCTTTTTGGTGGAGTCTTTAGGGTTTTCTAAGTAGAGTATCATGTCATCTGCAAACAGTGAGAGCTTGACTTCTTCCTTTCCTATCTGAATTCCCTTGATATCTTTTTCTTGCCTAATCGCTATAGCAAGTACTTCCAGTGCTATGTTGAATAGGAGTGGTGAGAGAGGACAGCCTTGTCTTGTACCAGAATTTAGAGGGAAGGCTTTTAGTTTTTCTCCGTTGAGGATAATATTTGCCATTGGCTTGTGGTAGATGGCTTCAACTAGATTGAGAAAGGTTCCTTCCATTCCCATCTTGCTGAGAGTTTTGATCAAGAATGGGTGTTGGACCTTATCAAATGCTTTCTCTGCATCTATTGATATGATCATGTGGTTTTTATTTTTCTTGTTATTGATGTTGTGTATGATGTTGATGGATTTACGGATGTTAAACCAGCCTTGCATTCCTGGGATGAAACCTACTTGATCGTAGTGGATGATCTTCTTAATGAGGTATTGAATCCTATTTGCCAGGATTTTGTTGAAGATCTTTGCATCGGCATTCATCAGCGATATTGGTCTGTAATTTTCTTTTTTTGTAGCATCTCTGTCTGGTTTAGGTATCAAGGTGATGTTGGCTTCATAAAAGCTATTTGGAAGTGTTTCCGTTTGTTCAATTTCATGAAAGAGTCTTGCCAAGATTGGTAGTAGTTCCTCTTGGAAAGTTTGAAAGAATTCATTAGTGAATCCATCTGGGCCTGGGCTTTTGTTTTTCGGCAGACCTTTGATTACCGTTTTGATTTCATCAATGGTGATGGGGGTGTTTAGATATGCTACATCCTCTTCCTTCAACCGTGGAAGATTATAAGAGTCCAAGAATTTATCCATTTCTTCCAGGTTCTCATTTTTAGTGGCGTAGAGTTTCTCAAAGTAGTTTCTGATTACCCTTTGAATCTCTACCATATCAGTAGTGATCTCTCCTTTTTCATTCCTAATACGAGTTATCAAGTTTCTCTCTCTCTCTTTCTTTGTTAGGTTTGCCAGTGGTCTATCAATCTTGTTTATTTTTTCAAAGAACCAACTTCTGCTTTCGTTGATCTTTCGGATTGTTTTTTGGGTTTCCACTTCATTGATTTCTGCTCTCAGCTTTGTTATTTCCTTCTGTCTTCCTATTTTTGGGTCCTTTTGTTGAGCACTTTCTAGTTCTATTAGCTGTGTCATTAAGCTACTCAGGTAAGCTCCTTCTTCCTTCCTGATGTGTGCTTGCAAAGCTATAAATTTTCCTCTCAGTACTGCTTTTGCTGTGTCCCATAAGTTCTGATAGTTTGTGTCTTTATTGTCATTTGTTTCCAGGAACCTTTTGATTTCCTCCTTGATTTCATCTCGGACCCACTGGTTATTGAGTATGAGGCTGTTTAACTTCCAGGTGTTAATGTTTTTCTTCTGAGTCCCTTTGGAATTCACAAATAATTTCAGAGCCTTGTGGTCAGCAAAGGTAGTCTGCAAAATTTCTATCCTCTTGATATTATGGAGATATGTTTTATGTGCCAGCATGTAGTCTATCCTGGAGAATGTCCCATGTACATTGGAGAAGAATGTGTATCCAGGTTTCTGGGGGTGGAGTGTCCTATATATATCCTCTAGGCCTCTTTCTTCCATTTCTCTCCTCAGGTCTAGTATATTCTTGTTGGGTTTCAGTCTGGTTGACCTATCCAGTGTTGACAAAGCCGTGTTAAGGTCCCCCACAATTATTGTGTTGTTATTGATATTATTTTTCAGATTTGTCAACAGTTGTATTAAATATTTTGCTGGCCCCTCATTTGGTGCATATATGTTTAGGAGAGTGAATTCTTCCTGCTCTATATACCCCTTGATTAATATAAAATGTCCATCTTTGTCCCTTACAACCTTCCTGAGTATAAAGTTTGCATTATCTGATATTAGTATGGCCACTCCAGCTTTTTTATGGGTGTTGTTTGCTTGGATGATTTTTCTCCAGCCTTTTATTTTGAGTCTATGTTTGTTCTGACTATTCAGGTGTGTTTCTTGTAGGCAGCAGAAGGTTGGATTGAGTTTTTTGATCCATTTAGCCACTCTGTGTCTCTTGACTGGTGCATTTAGACCATTGACGTTGAGAGAAAGAATTGTCCTGGGATTCAATGCCATCTTTATATCGAAATTTGGTGTCTTTTGGTTAGTCTTGTCTTAAATTAGGTCTTTCAGTTTTTCTCTTAAGACTGGTTTTGTGTCTGTAAAGTTTCTGAGCTGCTTTTTGTCAGTGAAACCATGTATTCTTCCGTCAAACCGGAAAGTGAGTTTTGCTGGGTATAGTATTCTGGGTGAAGCATTCATTTCATTCAGTCTTGTCACAATATCCCACCACTGCTTTCTGGCATTGAGTGTTTCTGGTGACAGGTCTGCTGTAAATCTCAAGGAGGCTTGCTTGAATGTAATTTCCCCTTTTGATCTTGCTGTTTTCAGAATTCTATCTCTATCTGTGGGATTTGTCATTGTGACTAGGATGTGTCTTGGGGTGGTTTTTCTGGGGTCTCTTTTGGTTGGTACTCTTCGAGCATGCAGGATTTGATCACCTATATTCTTTAGCTCTGGAAGTTTCTCTTTAATGATGTTCTTGACCATTGATTCTTCCTGGGAATTTTCTTCCTGGGTCTCTGGGACGCCAATGATTCTTAAGTTGTTTCTGTTGATCTTATCATAGACTTCTATTTTCATCTGTTCCCATTCTTTGACTAATTTTTCCGTTGTCTGCTCATTTGCTTTAAGTTTTTTGTCCAATCTCTCCTGCTGTATGGAATTGTTATGTATCTCATCTTCCACAGCACCAAGTCTATTCTCAGCTTCTGATACCCTGTCCCAGAGCTTATCCATTTTGTCATTCACTTCGTTTACTGACTTTTTCAGTCCTGTTAGTTGACATGTTATTTCAGTTTGGAGTTTTGTCATTTCTGCCTTCATATTTTCTTGGTTCTTATTAGTGTTCTGTTCAACTCGATCCATGGTTTCTTGGAGTCTGTTGAGCACCTTCCATATTGCTAGTCTAAAGTCCTTATCTGAGAGGTTGATTAGTTGTTCAGTCATTATCTGGTCCTCAGAATTGTCATCTTCATTCTCTATGTCTGATGCTGGCCTGCGTTGTTTCCCCATTGTCACACTTGTATTGTGGGTTTTTCTACGTGTTGTGGTGGTATTCATTGTCTATATGATGTAGGCAGCACACTCCTCTGGCTCCTCCCTTTCTGGATGGGCTGGCTTGCCTCTAAGGGAGGGGAGTCCTCCGTGGATGAAGCCTCACACTGGGTCAAATCTTAGGCCTGAGCATGCAACAGAGAAGACAGTCCAGAGAGAAATGCTTGCTTCTCTGATATAGCACAGTTCTTATTGTGATTTTTTCTTATTGTTGCAATGGTGTTCTTTTCTTAGAAGGAGCGCACGGCCGCGTAGCGAGAGCAGATTTCTGGAGCCTCTTTTGCTCCACTCCCAAGAGTTTCACACAAGAGGACAGTAGACAGATATTTACAGTTCACACTCACAGTTGGGCCCCTCTGCGCAGGCTTAGATTCGTGTCTTTTCCCCGCCTGATGTCCCAAGCAGGGAATCCAGCTTCTGCAGCAGTCTGCCGGCCGGTTTTTATGTTCTGAATCCCGCCCTGGAAATGGCCTCCGGGATAGGGAGAGCAGATTTCTGGAGCCTCTTTTGCTCCACTCCCAAGAGTTTCACACAAGAGGACAGTAGACAGATATTTACAGTTCACACTCACAGTTGGGCCCCTCTGCGCAGGCTTAGATTCGTGTCTTTTCCCCGCCTGATGTCCCAAGCAGGGAATCCAGCTTCTGCAGCAGTATGCCGGCCGGTTTTTATGTTCTGAATCCCGCCCTGGAAATGGCCTCCGGGATAGGGAGAGCAGATTTCTGGAGCCTCTTTTGCTCCACTCCCAAGAGTTTCACACAAGAGGACAGTAGACAGATATTTACAGTTCACACTCACAGTTGGGCCCCTCTGCGCAGGCTTAGATTCGTGTCTTTTCCCCGCCTGATGTCCCAAGCAGGGAATCCAGCTTCTGCAGCAGTCTGCCGGCCGGTTTTTATGTTCTGAATCCCCTTCTTTTTTTTTTTTTAATTAAAATTTTTTGGTCTTCGAGCTGTATCGGGCAGTACTCAGGTTACTCCTGCCTCTTCACTCAGGAATTACTCCTGGCAGTGCTTGGGGAACTGTATGAAATGCTGGGGGTCAAACCTGGGTTGCCTGAATGCAAGGCAAGCACCATACTTGCTGTACTATCTCTCCAGCCCCAAGATTTTTTTTTTGGGGGGGGGGGGGTCGGTCACATCTGGTGGTGCCCAGAGCTGACTCCTGGCTCTGGACTCCTGGCAGGCTCAGGGAACCATATGGGGATGGGGATCAAATCTAGGCTGACCATATGTAAGTCGAGCACTCCACCTGCTCTATATCCAAGATGACTTTTTTTTCCTGTGTTTTTGGCACACCCAGTGGCACTCAGGTTATACCTGGCTTTTTCCTCAGAAATTACACCTGGTAGGCTCTGGGGACCATGTGTTGGTCATGTGTGCACCACCCAGTGACATATGGAGGTAAGAGCTTAATTGTTTCTGAGTATTGTTCGATAATGTTGGAATGAACAGCAGCACTCATCATTGTGTCTTTCCCCCTTCCAGGTGTTAGCTACTGGCGTGTGCCTTATGAGTTGATAGAGTGTTGGACTCTGGAAGAACGACCTTTATTTGGAAGCCTCCGTCACATGGCCCCAGTTCGGAAGAGGTTATTTGCAATAGATTATTATTATTATTATTTATTTTCATTATTGTTATGTTTCGGGGCCACAGTGGCAGTGCTCAGGGGTTACTCTTGGCTCTGCACTCAGGAATCATTCCTGAAAGGTTCAGGGGACAATATAGGATGCTGGAGATTGAACTGGGGTCAGCTGCATGGAAGGCAAGCACCTTATCTGCCATACTGTTGCTCCAGCCCTAATTTATTTGATATTTTTTGTTTGTTTGTTTTGGGGTCACCTGGTTGTGCTCAAGGGTAACTTCTGGCTCTTCATTCAAGAATTACTTCTGGCATTGTTCAGAGAACCATATGGAACGCAAGGGATTGAACTAGGTTGGTCACATCAAGGCAATAGCCCTACTTGCTGTACTATCGCTCCAGCCCTATTATTTTTTTATTTGGTGTTTACTTTAGGAGGGGGTAGACCTGGTGATACTCAGCAGTTACTCCTGGCTCTTCCTTTAGGAATCACTCCTGACAGGCTCAGGGAACCACATGAGGTGCTGAGTTTTAGTCTTAGGTCAGTTGTGTGCAAAGCAAGTGCCCTACCCCTGTGCTATCATTCTGATCTCCTTAATTTTTATTATTTTGTTTGTTTATTTGGGCCACACCTGGCAGCACTCAAGGGTTACTTCTTCCTCTGCATTAGGAATCTTTCTTGGCAGGCTTTGGGGACTATATGGGATACCAGGGATCGAACCTGAGTGGCTGTGTACAAGGCAAACACTTTCCTGTTGAGCTATCACTCCAGTCCCCTAATTATTATTTTTTTCCTAATTTTTATTTTTAAAATGAACCTGTGGCCCACATTTTACTGCCTTTTTTAAATTTTATTTTACTGCCTTTCTGAAGGGAGATTGCATGATGGTTTTTGACCTAATATACTTTACTTAATTACCTTCTAGATGAATATTCTGTCTTACCATCCAAACAAAAATTTATTAAGGGTTAAGTATCAAAATAATATACATATTTTAATTTTCTAAAATTGGCTATATAGCATTTTTTGGGGGGAAAGTCTGTGATACTCAAAATACTTGTGGTAACCTACGTGTAGCTTAGTGGTAGAGTGTGCCTGCCCAGGGTTCCATCTCCATCTCTGGTACTTAAAAAAAAATTGATTAATAAGTTACTGGGTGAGGGGTCAGAGAAACAGTACCAAGGTAAAGTACAAACCTTGAATTGGTCCCTGACATCATATAGCCCTTATAGCATTGCCAGGTGCAACCTTCATGGTCTCCTAGTGCTTCTGGGGTGGCCTGGATATATCTGGCACTACAGAACCCAATTTTAGTGCCCTTACATTGAATTGCTGGCCTGCTTTGCAAGTATTTCTGGAAGGACCCCCAGACCCCAAAACCACCATCCCCGAGAACCCATCCCCTTATCCTCCAAAATATTGGTGGACACAGTGATCCTAAATATGCTCATTTTCCCTCCTCAAACTTAAATCCCTTACTGTCTTAGTAATAGTTCCAGTATTTATTGGTTAAACTTTATTATTTTTATTTCTTGTGGGTGCTCTATTCAAGAGTACTCTGGGGTTCCTCCTGATCTGCACTTAGAGTACTTTTATTTGGGCTAGGGGACCATATGGGGTTCCAGGGATTGAACCTAAGTTGGCTATGTATAAGGCAATTGTCTTCTCTTCTATTCCTCTGGTCCCCTTATTAATTAAACTTCAATATTTTAAATTTCCTGTGATTTATTCTGAACTCCTTTTTCTAAAAATTGTCACTTTTTTTGTGCTTTTTTGTTTTGGGAGGGGGCACACCCAGCAGCACTCGTGTTACTCCTGGCTCTGTGCTTAGAAATTTCTCCTGGCAGGCTCTGGGAACCATATGGGATGCCGAGAATCAAACTCGGGTCTGTTCCCAGGTTGGCCACGTGCAAATCAAATGCCCTAACACTGTGCTATAGCTCCAGTCCCAGTCACACATTTTTTTTTTTTTTTTTTTTGGTTTTTGGGCCACACCCTGTGACGCTCAGGGGTTACTCCTGGCTATGTGCTCAGAAGTTGCTCCTGGCTTCTTGGGGGACCATATGGGATGCCGGGGGATCGAACCGCGGTCCGTCCTAGGCTAGCGCAGGCAAGGCAGGCACCTTACCTCCAGCGCCACCGCCCGGCCCCCAGTCACACATTTTTATTATAGGGTATTTTCTTTTTTTTTTTTTTTTTTTTTTTTTTTTTTTTGGTTTTGCCACACTGATACTCAGGGGTTACTCCTGCCTATGGGCTCAGAAATCGCTCCTGGCTTGGGGGACCAAATGGGACGCCAGAGGATCTAACTGGTTTGTCCTAGGCTAGCGCCTGCAAGGCAGATACCTTACCACTCTGCGCCACCGCTCTTGGCCCCTATAGGGTATTTTTATTTTGTTTGTTTGTTTGTTTGTTTGTTTGGATCATACCTGGCAGCACTCAGGGATTACTCCTGGCTCTACACTCAGAAATTGCCCCTGGTAGGCTCTGGGGACCATGTGGGATGCTGGGATTCGAACCACCGACCTTCTACACGCAAGGCAAACGCCTTACCTCCATGCTATCTCTCTGGCCCCCCTACAGGGTATTTTATAAATTATTCTCCATACCCCTGTGATTTTTATTTTATACTTAAATACATTTAAATTAGTATTTCTTTAAATTTGTATTTCATTTTTTTTTGGCTGGGGTGGAGAGGCTACACCCAGTACTCTGCACTCAGAAATCAATCTT